>NW_006263372.1:3508992-3511173 GCF_000469605.1 Apis dorsata
GAAAAGAGATCTGCTCGAAATAAAGCGTATAATTAAACGTTACGAGTAAAAATATGATATTATCCCACACGTATTTTCCTCGAGATAAAATCGTTTCGAATAGGATTAGAATGGACACGATTATTGGCGAAGTAAATATTAAAGTAGTAAATATTTATCGCGTGGAACAGGTTTGGAGATTCGGTTCCAAAAGTTGAAACGAAAGAGAATTGATATCATCACAAAAATATCATATGTCATATCTTACTTGTTAAATTATAGATTGCGAATTTTTAAATGAAGCTTAGATATAAATTTTATTATTTATTTCTTGAATATTAATATATTAATCACTTTGAATATTTGTCTAAAAATTTTCCACAAACGCATTTTGTCTCCCTTCCAATATGAAATTGAATCGTTTATAACTTAATCGAGTAAGCCTCGATCGAAATTTTTGCAATACTTAAAAATATCAATATTCTATATATATATTATATAAAATGCAAAACGCATAATTATTTTCGAATCTATTCGTTTAATCGTTTCGACGTACTCGTGAAAAACACGATTTTAGGTTATTATTTAATTCTCCTATCCGTGTCAAAGGACAGGCTCGTGATCATGAATAATTCAAATGAAATGCGTGATCGAAACCAATAGGAAGGGTTATAGCGTGGAACGGATGAAAAGCAACGATTTGGTTTGGCAAACCGTCGGTTTATCCGTTGTTTTTCGCGCCTGCGACATTCCATGATCTATCTTTTTTTTTTTTTAAAAAATATTTGTATGGAAATAGAGTGGAACACTAGGGAGAAAGAGAGTGTACGATTATGCAGATATTCAAAATGCAAAAATTGAGTTGAAAAAAAAAATAGGCGCGAAGAAAATTTTGAAAGTAGATCCAGGGACGTATACGAAGTTTATGTTTATGTAGGGCCAAAGTTCAAAGTTTTGTTAAAAAGTTTACGACACGTAAATAAAAGAAGCGCAAGGGGAGAAGATAATAATTGATTCGCTTTTACAAAGAGAGCGAAGAACAAGTTAACAATTAGCTATCGATATCCCGCTTCAAAATACTTTATCTTTTTCTCTTTCAATAGAATATAAGGCCGACATGGAATGGAAAATTGAATTTATTACTCTGCCAAGTTCACTCTTCACTGTGCGTTCAATCTCAATGAATGAATCATCAATTCTTCATAACAGTTCGACATTCGTATCTCCGACGTACTTTTCTTCTTCTTCTTCTTCTTTCACGCGTACTTTTCCTTTCGAACTTTTCCGCAAATAAAGTTCAAAAATATCTGGATAAATAACATTGGAGACTAAAGAAAATTATCACAATTTTCTCTTCACACTTCATCATCTTTTAAACGACGTATCTCTTCTTCATATCTTGCGTCTTATATCTTCTATCGGAATATTTATTGCATCTTTTATGCACAATAGTCCCCCATTCCGAACTTTATTACAACTCACTTTGCATTATTTCAAATAAATTTATCACCCAAGGATTCAATAATTAATAAATGGCACGAAATAATATTTCAAGATCAATTTCAAATTTATTACCTATAATTACTTCAATCCCATATCCCCGAATGACTTTTTCAAGTTTCATTATCCTCTTGCAGTTAACATATATTCCGAATATTCCACGCAAACGTCTCGAGTACTCTCGTGTCCCGATAAGTGGCTCGATCCTTCTATAAATGGGCTTCTTCGTTTGTATTGTATACGTGTTTGTACGGCAGTCGTCACGCAATTGCGAACGCACACTTTACTTTGATTTATACGATCATTTCGGTCGTGATGCGATCACGACATTCGAGAAATCCCCCCCGTTTATCTGTTATTCAATGGACTTGTGTTAACCTATTTTTAAAGTACGTTGAATAATGTTTATGGAAATGGAGGATCGGTATGAATAATAGAAACTATAATAAAATTAAAGAAAGTGATAAAACGAAATATATGATTTATATGTATCGTATATCGGTTCATATTTTACGAGTGTTGCGTAGTATATAAGTAGAAAGAGAGAGAAAAGATTCGACCATTTTCATCAATGGGACGAGAGATTCAAGTAGGTCACGTTTCTACGTTTATAAACGCTCGATAAATGTGCCCACAAATGTGCTATAAATGCTCGCATGCAAGTTGGTAAAACGGATTTGAAACGTATATATATATATATAT
>NW_006263372.1:3511315-3514229 GCF_000469605.1 Apis dorsata
TTTCCTTGAAATTTTTCTTGAAAAATCTCGTATTCGAAAAATGGCGCGTAATCGAAAAAGACATTATATATTCTCCCAAGAAAAATAAAAAATTATCATTCGTAATATTAATAAATGTAGACTCTAATTTTCTCATTTTTTTTCCGTATTTTAACAAAGTACAAAGTCACACAGTTTCGAATATTTCATTTTCAAAATTCACTTTCAACTTCATCCCTCGAAATTCTCTCGCGTTCGAAGCAAACACAAGCCGGCACAAGCATCCCTTAAGATTCGATAATCCCATTGTGTTTCATCGCGGCAGCAATTATCATCGTATTTCAAATTGAATCCGAGCTCGGGAAGAGATCCGTTTCCAAGAGAGAGGGCACGAACAGGGGCCATTTATGACACGATTGCCGTTTCTTTTGTCCAAATTGTTGTTTCAAACGCAACCCCCATTGCAGAGGCGGGAGTTATTACGTAAAACTCGATAATGGCTAACCGGCACGCATTTCGGTTCGGTTAATTGCTACTTTTTGTCGCTCGAAATCTTTCACAAATACTGGTTCAACCGGTTTTATTAACAAACACGTGGACCTTTCAATTTGACCGCCCTCACTCTCGATTGCTTTTTTCGAAAAATAAAAATAAAAATAAAAATAAAAGAAACCGAACATTTTCATTATATTGTTTGGTTCGTAAAATAGAAAAGCAGAATTCATCGAGTATTCTCGATTTTTGGATAAATCTACGTACGCATGGTTTTTTTATTCTTCGGATTTAAAATTCAAAACTTAAATTATAACTCCGCGATGTGACGTGTCCCATTTCGCTCATTTTCGTCTCACCACGTGTTCGGGAAAAATAATTGGAAATATGAAAGTTATTTTTAACTTGCAATTTTTTAACTTTAAATTAAACGCGTGTGAATGCGTACTAATGAATTTTTTCCCAAAACTTTATACGCGTGTGTAATAGAATAACGTTGAAAGACTTTGACATTTCACACAAGAAATTATTACTACACGATTAACAATAATTCAACAATTACAAGTGAATTAAATTCCAAATCTCTCCATGTTTTTTTTTTTTTATCCTCGAAGAGAGTTTCAGAAATCAATAAGATAAATTCTTCGAATAAATAAAATCGAAATTTTTTTTTTTTTTTTATAGATCCATGATACGACCCTCGTTTCGTCTATCCTTCAAATAAAGTGGATAGCATCAATATACATATATATATCGAAGTATACGTGTTATGAATATGTCGTAAAATACGATGGTATTCCTTCATGGATCGATTTCATAAATCAAAACGGAGGACGAGGTATCGTGCATATCGCGGATATATTGGGAAAAAACTACCTGCTCATCCTTCAAAAAGTTTTTGATACTCGAGTTTAAGTCACAGAGACTAAAGTGCTTCGCAACTCGTGTAATACGAACGTATACAGGGATCGTCCATAAAAGTATCCCTCGTCGCTTCTTTTATCCACTTCTCTGCCAATTTTGCGTTTCCATTCCGACGACCATTCACCATCTTTATCGTGTTTTGTAAGATCGCCAACATTTCCTTTCCTTCAACCTTTCTTATCTTCGATCAAAGATTTTTAAATTCCCCTTGGATCTAAAATATAATCTAAAGACGACTAAGAATTTAATAATTTTTTCCTCCATCAACATTTGAACGTATTCTTATATTGTTGACAGTGAAATTGACAGTTTCCCTCCATCTGGGAAATTTTCGCAACGCGAGGCTTCAGGAAATTAAGATAATTAGGCGGCGAGTGTAAACGAGGCAACTTGGACCGTATTAATTTCCTCCTCTCCCTCCTCCATCGAACGAGGGAGGGATTTTAACGCGTTATGCTCGATCGATACGAATTGAATACGCGAAGCTCATTCACAGCTCATTCCCTCTGAAACTTCATCTCATTCGGCCAGATATTCGTAGTATATTTGCGACCCAGTTGGGGCAAAATAATAAAACCGTTGAAAATTTCCAACTTAATCGTATCTCGGCCACTCGGCTGCTCACAACAATGAACGGAAACATCGTGTTCCCTTTCGCCAAGATGAAAACGGCAACTTCAGAATTCACCTCGTGCCCTTCCCTCGATTCTTCGCTTCTTTGGTGTATTGTGTACGAGTTGATGCGGCTTTGCATTGCCGAGACAATGGTTACGAGTTATTCTCTCGTTGAGTGTACAGCGATTTCTATATTCAAGCCTCCCAAAAAATCAAAGGGGTCAGAAATCGTTATTTTTTTTTTTTGGTCGAAAGGGTCGTGTATATTTTTGATTTTTTAATTTTTTTGAAGGTATCCGATGTACAATGTTTTTGCACTTCGATTTCGATGATCTTGAAACATGTAATATTTGTCCAAGGTATGAAGAATAAGAATAAAAGAAATCTGCATATAACTGATTCGTTTGCGCATAAATGGAAAAATGTATCGATGGAGATAGGCGTGAAGAGCGAGATATCCGGGAGGAAAGAAAGTTTTTGCATAATTTTTTGCATCTGTTTTTCACTCTTCGTTAAATAGATAACAAAATTGCAAGGGGAATTGCATACGAAGCTTTTACGATATTTTACGCGTGGCGTATACGTAAAACTTCCGTGAAATATAATCGTTAAAACGAGAAACGTCTAAAATAAGGTATAAAAAAAAAAAAAGAAAAGGAAGCAATATCGATTTTTCTACAATTTTTAAATATTATACACATTCCTCGTGCAAGCCTTTAAAACGCTGTTTTTCGCATAATTTGACTCGGTCGTCTGATTCATAAACCGTAGAAAGTCTTCGTGTAACGAAATTTTTAGACAAGATTAAAAAAATCGCCGTCAAAAATTCCGAAGAAAATTTCATCTCAAAGGTTATTTCTCTTTCTTGAAACACGGCCAATATAAAAAAAAAAAAAAAAAAAAA
>NW_006263372.1:3514458-3522449 GCF_000469605.1 Apis dorsata
TGCATTTCCCAAGCAAGAGAAGCAAGCGAAGTTCTCCTTCGTGAAAAATTCCGTCCCCACGACTCCGGAAATCCGGTAAATCCTTAATGCAACGAAGGATCAACGCAATAAATCGTTCGATATCCAACGATCGGAACCGTGGATTCATGAATATCGAAAATAACGAGACACCTGATCGAAAATTATTAAAAGTTCGATCCTCCAACGCTGTTTTTCCCTTTTTCTTTCATTTGTATAGCTTCGTTTCGATCGTACGAGGGAAGCTTAAACGGCCCTGATTGCCGAAGTGGAAGGAGAAGGAGGAGGAGGCTTCCTCTCTCTCTCTCTCTCTCTTTCTCTTTCTAAATATTTTAAGACGGGGGAAGAATCACGAAACGGCACGTTGAGAATAAAAGTATATATCGGATTTATTACCGTTTCGAATGTAATCGGCAGTTATTGCGATTCCTGGCTCCTGGTATCCCAGTTTATCTCGGCAATTTCGCTCGCCAGAAGTTTACGACGAGGTCATGGAACCACCCCCGGATTTATGGGGATCAACCGATCCTGTTATTTAAAAGCGTTTTCTTACCTGCCTTTATTCCCTTATTTATTTTATTTATTAATGAAGTACGAATCCATCAGCAGAATATTTTCGTGAAATTTAACTTATCGTAATTATTTAATATAAACTCCAAATATAAGAAATACGTAAAAATTCCAAGCGAATGATCGTGAATAATAAATTATCATGGTAATTTTTGTTAAAAATTTTTATGGTATCCAAGAACAATACATCGTCACTTCTATATTCTGAAAACGAAATTAAAAATTGTTCGATATTCCGCGTGATTTAATCTTACGTTACGTTACGTGATATATTCAATAAGGGTAGGAAATATTTTCGAAATTTAGGGGAGAAAATGGGGATGGTGGGCAACCGAAGTTGTCCTTTCTCCCCTTGTCGTTCGATCAACTTTTTTCCTCGAAATTTAATCTCGAGGGATGGTTGTCGGTCAGATGAGGGCACGGTAGAGGCATCCCTTGGAACAAACGGCGGCCAGAAGGACGCGCGTTTGCTTAAAGTGGCCGAAATGAAAGTTTATCGAAGCGTCCCGTCTGTCGGGTTGTTCTTAAATAAATTTGCTCGAATCGTTTCTCCCCTTTTCCCTCTCCCTTCATTTTTCTTCTTTCGTCCTTCTTGAAAAATCCAACGAATCGTAATTATTTCGTTCGATCGTTCGTGAAAAGGAGCGTTGACTTGATCCGTTTTGGCATAATAAATCAAATGGCCTTCGCGACGTTTATTGATTAGATTGCGTCCAATGGGAAGTTTAATTGGAGAAAATAAAGAAGCTTGATTTTTCTTCTCTCCCTATAACTGTCATTTCAACGTCGGTCGAGAGTCAATCATTCGAAATTAACTAAGGAATTTCAGAATTTCATGGAGAAAAGAGCAACGTTTCCTTGCAAAACGTTCGATTCGAAATCGAAAGAAATCTCGAGAACGACAGAATAATCCGTGATAAAACTTGCCCAAACAGACTGCCCTCCCCTTCCAATGTTGATTCAACTTGATCCATTACAACCACGATATCCTTAACAGCGTGAAGCTGTTCGTAATGCGATTCCAGTCAATGTCCACGACGTAACTCGGTTTAACTGGGAGCCTCTACGTGCACTTTACACAACGGAAGTTCAATGTACACAACACGCACAGCACGTTTCCCTCGTCCGATGCAAGCCGGGATCGTCGATGATCAATCACGTCGAGCTATTAACTTTATCCGTTTTGAATTAAGTTTCTAATCTAAAATATAAAAATTCGTCGCACGTAAAAGGAAAATAACGCGAGATTTTATTTTCCAGAATTTGAACGATTCTTGAAACGCGCGACGTTATATGAAGTTAAGTTTTCTCTCATCTCCTGTCTCTCTCTTTCTCTCTCTTCTTTTTTTTTTTTACACCGGACAAATAAGAGCGGAACGAGCTTCCCTCTCTCACCACTTTTGCTGCTCCTGGTCGGGACGGGTTTCCTTTCGAAAAAGCATGAAAAAGAAAACAAGAGGGATCCCGTTTCCTCGAACAATAAAATTCCTGATGAAATATCCTTTTTAACTTTCTCGAAACTCTAATCGAAATTATCAATTTCTCTTAAATGTTTATTAAATAAGATTAAATTAGAGAGTTAGATAAAATTTAGATTAAATTTATTCAATATATTTATACAATCATGAATTTTATTTATATTTATATATTTCCTTAAACGATCGATTCTTAATAATAATAAAAATCCTTTTATTATCCAAAACTGTACACACGCTTTAATCAAGCTCAATGATGAACTTTTCCTTAAATACCTTCGTTATTTCACTCTTGAATTACGATCCATCTTAATCTACTTATCTCTAAATGAGATAACGAGCGTTGAAAAACCATTGCAACTTTTTTTTCATCGCATCACACGGCAAAGCGGTGTTCATTTTCTCCTCCGTGCACCTTTATCAAAATCAATGCTCGCCCTCGTATAACTCGAAACTCGTGCAAATTTCCAGAATTGGATTTCCCGTTTTATTCCTCGGCTCAATCCGTTACATACGACGATTGGTTCAATCAACGCGTGTGCGAAAAAATACGCGCACAATCCGACAGCAGACCAGAGAGCCTGTCGATAATTGTCTGTAATTGGCACGCGTTCAATTTCGGAATCATCATCTGCAATCGTGCGTTATACAACGATATTGTATAATCCCAGGAAACAAGCGTGGGAGCGTTCAAGAAGAATGCTCGTTTGCTCGAACCTGAGGATGCGCTCGTCCTCATCTTGAATTTCGTTCCCAGAGATAAAAATTCCCGAAACGTTTCGTGAAACGCGGATTCGAAGATCGCATCCAAATTTCGCCAGAGAAAGGCGATAAGCGAACGAACAAGCAGCTCGAATATCTTTTTGACATTTGGCGGTTTTTTAAAAAGAGAAAACGTGGAATGATACAAAAAGGGGTTGGAATAATAGTGGAATTTATATAACTGTTATATGATGGTGGGAATTAGATAATTGAGGTAATTTTATCGTTTTTTTTCTTTCGTGGTGAGGGAAAAGAGTTGAACTTTTGCTCGTTAAAATAATTATTATCACTTGTGTGTGTGTTAATTGGAGAAAATTGTATAATGGAAATTAGATGCTCGCGTGTAGGGAAAAGGAAAATATTTATTCGTTAAGAAGAATTTTTACTGTTAATTAAAAAATTATAAATATTGTTTTGGAATTGTACGGAGAAGAATGGAAAAGGAGAAGTTTGGAAAATTTTTCGGAAATGAAGATTTCTAAGTTCGATTTATCGTTTATACAATTTTAAATTTCAACAATCATTTGTATCTGTCTGTGGAACGATATTGGACAGATTTAATAAATGGTTCTTTTTCGTTATATATTTTTCAATCGTAAATGAAACGTCAGGATTTTACTAGTTAAATAATATTAGTTGAAACATCATGATTTTTTTATTACATGAAATATCCTCTTTTTAGTGCGTCTTTTATAAGTTGGAACATAATATTGAGAATTCCTTAAATGCATTTGATGTTATGAAATTGCAATATGGATCAACAATTGTACGTATCATATTTCCGTGCATTAACAAGCACGATTGTTCGTTTACACAGAAAATTTCTTCCACTTTTTCCTCTTCCTCATTTTCCACAAAATAAAAACTAGATACTATCCTTATACTCCAAGTTTCTTATTACCTTGCGTGTTGCCTCAACGAACAATGAAAACATTCTTCACAAACAATCCCAACTGATATTGTGTATCAAGCATAATTTTCATAGTTTATCACGAATCCAATTTTTTTTTTCTTCGTGTCGTGTCAAAATAAAATTAAATGTCAACGAAAGAAATCTCGGATTATTGCTTCACTTTGTATATTGAATTCATTATTGTTCGACTAATAGTGATTTATAAATTTTCAAACAAAATCGCATTATATCGTCATATCTTTTCAAAAACTTTTAAAACTTCCAAAATATACTATCCACCAAATTTCTTAATTAATAATACACCCAAAGATGCAAACAAAAAAAATGAAAACTACACACAACAATTCTACAAACATTTACATAAATTACACTTAAATTAATTCTTTTCTTCGCATCTCCACAATGTTACAATCCAATATTTATGACATCACTCTTTTCCACTACACTACTCTTCTTTCTATCTTAACCAACATTTACAGGCTACTATTAATTACACTTAAATTAATTCTTTTCTTCTTCTCTCCAAGTCCAATGTTGCAATCCAATATTTATGACATCACTCTTTTCCACTACACTACTCTTCTTTCTATCTTAACCAACATTTACAGGCTACTATTAATTACACTTAAATTAATTCTTTTCTTCTTCTTTCTACAAGTCCAATGTTGCAATCCAATATTTATGACATCACTCTTTTCCACTACACTACTCTTCTTTCTATCTTAACCAACATTTACAGGCTACTATTAATTACACTTAAATTAATTCTTTTCTTCTTCTTTCTACAAGTCCAATGTTGCAATCCAATATTTATGACATCACTCTTTTCCACTACACTACTCTTCTTTCTATCTTAACATTCACACGCTACTATTATCCACAATTTTCCAGCGCATAGTCAATCGAGGCTGAGTATTATCACACTTTCCAGTAACAAAGAAAACTTTCGTGTTGGCGGGGGGCAATCAAAGGGATAAATCGCGCGAGGAAGCTTGTCTCGGTCGTTAAGTCGTTCCCAATGGCGCGACTGCGAATCCTTGGGGGCCATAGCGATTATCCGTCCACGGAATACGTGACCGAGATAAGAGATAACGAACGGCCGGTCGGCCGTTCCAAGGACGGCCACGCGCTCCTCCAAGCGGTTACCATTTCGCCGCCATTTGCATAGACGCCACTCGGTCTGCGAGCAAGGATCGGCCACAATCGGGCTATTATCGTTTGTATTCATGCCCGAATCCTTAGGGGAGTTAAATCACCGAGCGGCGATGACGATTCGCTCGTGAGCCTGATTTATTCTTGGAAAAGGAAGAATCTTGAATCCTCGTGTACGTATTAAGCTCGATTATTAATTCTTCAAGTGTTTGAGAAATGTGATAGAATGATACGAATAATTTTAAAATCTAATTATTTCGTATATGCATAAAGAATAATTAAATACGATTTCTCAGTCAGGATGATATCATAAATATAACGTTAATTATTTACGCAATGAATTAAAATATAACGATGATATATAAAACAAGATAATTGATTAATATTGTTTAATAATTGTTAACCGAAAGTTTGAATAATTCTTGAACTCACTTGAAGTGATTTTCGGAGGATAATTTCTCCACACTTCGTCCGACTACTTTCCAGAGCATCCCTCGAAAGGAGTTTCCGATATTCCGATATTCTCGATTTCTTTGAGAAACTGCTTCGAAATTGGGTCACGGATGCGGATTTAATTGTCATATCGATTTTCAAATTAAGTGGATCAAGGAGGGAGATCCAGTTAAAAATATCCGTAAACGAAAAAACGCGTTCGATCCGTTCTCTGCTAATTCGAGACGAGTTCGAGTTTAAAGCGGGGCATCCCCATTCGAAAATTTCAAACCGAATCAGTCAGTCCTCATCGAAGCGGGATCGTCCGTTTCCTCGTGTTTTCTCCCTCCCCCTTGCGCGTTTCTATTTGTCGAAAACTCCTGAACACCCCGGAGAATTTTCGCGAGTTTAAAGTCGCGATACTTTAATTAATTCAGAGCGCGATTTTTCGTTTTCTGCTCCAGGGACGATGGAATGTAGGACGGGGAGCATTGACACGAAAGTACATACAATAACACACGAGAAATTGTTTAGCTTTTCTCTCTCCGTCTCTTTGGATTTTTCAGGGACAGTTTTCGTTAAAAAAATTTCCATCACTTGTTATATCTTCTTTCTGCCTGCTTCGTAAATTGTGTTGATTTTTAAGGTCTTGGAAGGGTTACTTTATCTTAAGAATTGACACACAGGGCGTATCCAAAGATTAGATTTTTCGGATACGATTTCGAGACGATAATATAATTTGCGATTAAAACGGGCAGGATTGATAGTTGATTTAAAACTGGCGTATTCGCTCGAGACTGTACAGCCCGTTGTGAAATTGGCTTTGCAACTTTCGCCCAGTGACTTATAACTTTGTTAACGGGCGGAAGTTTTCTCGACGTTACTTCGACGCAATTTCGTTGTTCCTCTTGTAATACTTCTGGAAATGGCCAGCCCTTGTAGCGAGACCAATAACTGAAACACGTTTCTTCGATTCGATAGTAATTAATTCTTGCTTGCTAACAATGCTCGTTTTTGCGGATAAATTTTTGACAGAGAAAAAAATAAAAGGTGGAAAACGTAATTTTTCAATCCCGACGGTGATTAGGGAACGAAGGGAGAATATTTATTGAACGCATAGAATTACAAAGATTTTTATGGAAGATTTATCTCATTTCCTTCAAAATAAGGTTCATATTGCTCGTTACTGTTTTTCCTCACTTAGAAGATCCAATTCCAACTTTTCTTATATCTTTCACAATTTCCCCGTGTTTTTCACTTATAGAATAACGTAATAAGATGCTGCACAGTTAGTTGTTGATCGCATTACGGTTGATGACGGGAGTAATTTCTTCGAAACATTTCTTGCTCGACGAGTTGAAACAGATTGGAATTTTCAACGCGATTAAAATCCACGAGTTACTAATAAGTGTTAATTATCATTTTAATCTCGTCTTACGACGGCACAAATGCCAATCATCTTCCCTGACGACATTTATTAATTTTCCAAGTAAGATAGACACCACGGTTTAATCCTTTCCCCGTTAACAGCGGTGACGTCTTCTTGTAGTGAGCATTTCGCGATATTCTTCCACGTATCCCATAAATTTTCACACTCAGTTCGAATCGGAATGGAAATGAAATATTCATATGGGTAACGTAACTTGCGTAGCGAGAAAGATTTATCGTGTCTTATAATTTGACCGCATCTTCAAATCTTCGATTAACACACAGAAAATATGTCACATTACGTAAAACGTGTTAAATGACAACAACGGATCATTAACGTTCACAAATAATAATAAAACCTTGACTTCTCGTATAAAAAACACGGGAATCGATTAACAATTTTGTCATCAAAACCTATTCAGGAAACAAGGGAAACCATGCCGTTGAAGTCCCTTTTTGGTTTATCCCGATATCTCGATCCGTTGCGGAGATATAAGGACTCAAAGCGTCCATAGCGTTCAACATAGCGCGAAAATTATGAATGGACTCGTGACCTACATTTTTTCCTGGAAACGCGTACTACGTTTTTCTAGGAATCGCGTCTGCCGCTTGTCGGCAGTTTGGGATAGGTCAGGGAGACGAGGTGCGAGCGAGAGTTCCGAATAAACGACGAGGAAGGAGATAGTAAACGATTAAAAATTACCCTTTCCTTTACACGACGATATCTCGGCAACCGGAAGTCGTATCGGGATAAACGAAAAAGGGTTTCAAAGAGCAAGGTTTCCCGCTTATAATGGCCTTCCGTTCGTTGACCGGAAGTCGCTATCTTTCGAGTTACGTCGGCTCAAAGTTTTCCTAATTTTAATAGAGTTTAAAAATTACCCTTTGCTTCGAACGACGATATCGCGGGAACCGGAAGTCGTATCGAGATAAATAAAAAAAGGTTTCAAAGAGCAAGATTCCCCGCTTCTAACGATCTTTCATTCGTTGACCGGAAGCCACTATCTTCCGAGTTATAGCGTTTCAAAGTTTTCCTAATTTTAATCGAGTTTAAATGATTAAAAATGATTACTTTTTTTTTTTTCGGAGTAAATGAAAAGAGAAATTTCAAAAGTTCTCCGATTTTATTAATCTTCCATCCATTGGGAATCACTGTGATTCAAAGTTTTTGTAATTTGAATATATGACAGCATTTTAAATTACGCGATAAATATGTTCGTTTCTGGAAGAATATGATCGTT
>NW_006263372.1:3523866-3541689 GCF_000469605.1 Apis dorsata
TGTAGAAACAGGCTTTATTCGACGCCTCGTTGGCGTTGATGAATTAGAAAAGGGATTAAAGGGTGAATTTGCGGCGTCCCAATAATGTACTTTGAATCAAATGGTTTCGTTTTAAACTTTAGTAGGTGGTTTTCATCGATTTTTCACCGATTTCGTCGCTTCTCTCTATACGGATAAGATCAATGATCGTTCGTGAATAATGCTTTTTCGCGTTTACATCTTCTTAAAGAGATTTAATTTTCAGCTCTGCTTCATAGCTCGAAAGCAATTTTATCGAGGGAATAATTCCCGTCCGCGATTAACTTTTACGCGACGGTTCTTTCTTTCTTTCGGTATGAAAGGGTGAACTCGAGTTTGGAAAAAAATCAATCAATGTGATTCGAAGGGGGAAACGTTGGACGTCATCAATTTACAGGAAATTCTTCTCTAGCGCGATCGACTATTATTCCGTCCATGTTCGCACACCGCAATCCCCGTAAGCGGATTCGACGATCGCCGCTTACTAAATACGACTGACTCGATTCCCTTGCCCGCTTCTGTTTCTGTTTCTGTTTCTACGTTTACTGTCGCGTGTTTGAAGTTCAAACTAATAGACTCTCGATATAATAATAAACATTAACCTTTCCTCTTTCTTTTTCCCAATTTTATGATTTCGATTTCGATCACTGATTTTCGTTTCAAATCCCCAAATGAAGAGGGAATAAATATCGTTTTTTATCTTCTTTTTTTTATCCTTGATCTATTATCGTGTTAAGCAAATGAGAAGATCTTGCAAGATTAATCTATTTTATTATCCAATAATAAAATCATACAGCTCCGTTTCGAAATTTAATTTTAATATAAAATCTCTTTTTTTAACATTTAATTATAAATAAATATTATTCTTTCGTTCTCCTCATTGCGATCAGATTGAGACAAATTCGTGTAATCAATGTATACTTTGTACTTATACAAAGATCAGGTTGTTTTAATCTATCTTTCCTTGATTTCTTTTTTTTTTTTTCGGATTCTACTGGATAACTTGACCTTAAACTTTCGAGAAAAAGAGAATAATCGAGATTCCATCGATCGATCGATTTTCACGGCCACATCGCGAAACGAAGTTAATCCGTCGAATTAGTTTTTTCATAATCCACTCGGATCGAAGGAGAGAGCCAAGCTTTCTATTATAGGGCGAGATGAGATTCCAGCCCCGCGGCACGACCACTGCACAGTATATAATTACGCAGGCGACGATTACTCCCCCCTCCCTCTGTTTAATCCTGGACCGAACCCTTTCGCCTCGAGCAATTCGTTCCAACACGAGGCGACGCTGTCCAGGCCTATCCCTCGGGATGTCCGTTTTCTTTCCACCGACTACTTTAATATGCAATTCGAACAGTATATTCTCTCCTTCTAAATTTGTATGAACTCAAATAATCGAGAAACAAAGAAGTGTCTTTACTTTCAATTAAATTATAATTATTGAGATAAAATAAATGAATAGAGTGTTCAAATATAATTAGAGATGTAATTTCATGTACATGAAATTTGGTGGTCAAGATGATTTATTCTGTATTCGAATATTTGGATTTAAATCGAGTAAGTATTCGAAAAGATATATTTTCTTGGACGTAAAGTCCAAGCTAAAATGATCTATAATGTACAAAATTTGAATAGAATCTAAACAACAGTAAGATGTATGTGTGAACGATTTATATAATAGCAAATATTTAACGTCCATGTATGTTTTGAGTCTGGAGAAACGAAGCAACGATTTTCTTTTTTTGTATTTTCTCATTTTTATTGAAGTTACGAAGTTTACAAAATTGATCGCGATAAAATTATTATTAAAATATCTCTTACGTAGAAAGAGCTAGGATGCTATGTAAAATTTGTGTGCTCGAGGGGGAGGAAATGGATTGTTACGAGAATTCATTTCTCTCGAGCGAGTAATCAACTAATAACGCTAAGAAGTTGAAGATACATCATGTTATTTGTGTAAAAAAATAATCTCGATGAAGTTTGAATAATGCAAGAGAAGAGGACGACCTTATCCACGAATTATCGATCAATCTTATTAGGGGGTATACACTCGTGAAACTTGCATCCATCCGTTATAGAACCGGTAAAGCTATGTGCATGTATTAACGTTGACATTTTCTCTATACTTGAAACAAATTGTACGAATATTCTAAAATGAAGAATATTCTCTTGAAATGAATACGATCGTAAGATCAAGTAATCGAAAAAATTAAATATTTTTAATTGTTTCTCATCTCTTGCAATTACGAAAAGGAATACAGATTTACGACAAAATATCGTCATAAAATTCCAAAAATGGATGTAATATATATTTTACGTGTTGCGAATTAATACTTCTGTTATTGAAAAAAAAAGAAAACGCTATAACTGTATCAATGAGATAAAGAATAATTCGAAAATTCGGCCGTATTTTTGTTAAAATCGTGAAACAAAGTCGGCTAATATACTTCCATCCCGTACACGGAATATTCCAACTTGGATATCTCTATAAAGAGAATGACGAAATGCTCCTTTATATTTTTCCCATCCCTTCCTTGCTTTTCAAAATGGCGCCCATCGAAAATTCTCTGTATTTCTCCAACCTTCGCAAGCCCGTTCGATAACAACTCGTGCTTTCCCCCGTTCACACGTTTCACGGTCCACCGGTTGCAGGGCTAGCTAATGTCCAAGTCTTTTACTGTTTAATAGCCGGTTGACTACACAGGGCTCTTTATCACTCGTGTTACACTCCAGTTTTATCAGTTAGTCGGTTGAACTTTAGCCGACACCTTATTAAGACGCTAGACTGCGCACACCCGGGACCGTACACCTCGTTTTGTAATTAGCATTACCTTAAGAGAACACGATAATTCCCCCGTTAATGAGCAGAGGGTTCCTTTTCCGGATACTCTATGGAGATTTTAGAGCGTTAGTTATTTAAAACGTGGAACGTGGGATTATAATATGAAATATGAATTAACGTAACATGTTCAAGTAACACGCGTATACGTACGTGTCGATCAATGGATTTGGAATCGATAATGAATCTAAAGAAAAAGAGAGAAAAAAAAAAGAATAATTAAATTAGGATATTTTTGCCTAACGATTATTACATATTTATTATAAGTTTCTTTATAATATTTCATAGAGATGTGGATCTAATTAACTCCATTATCCAATTGTATAAGTAAATTTGGCAAAAAATTCCTCGTTATAATTATAGGAAATACGATTTCGAATTTTTATAATGTATATAACACGTGTATTTTAAGAATTGTTCAAACCGTGGAACAGTTATAAGTTGCGTTAATAAACGACGAATATTTGATTTTTCCTTGCGTAATTTTCAACGTACAAGAAACTTTCCGCGAAACAAAAATTTTATTCGTTGAGACGAAGGGGGCCCCGGATAGATTTCTCCAACTTTCAAGTCTTTCCCAATGTTTTTTCAAGATTATTGACCGGATAATAAAACGGGGGAGGAGGAGAAGGAGAAGGGGGTGAGTTCCTTGAACACCAGTTGCACGACATAAAACTTTTCCTATAAATAAAACGGTGTAATCGATCGCCGTGTATATTTAACGGCCGGTTTAATAGCCTGGAAAACCAGGGGGTGTCGTTAACTTTAAAGCTAATTGACCGGGATTTTTTTACGTTTCGCACGGAATCGTATTTAACGGCACGAGGAAACGGCGCTGACCCAGGTTTGACATCTTTTCGGTTTTAACTCGGATATCACGGGCTTTAACACGGGGATCCTGTTTCGCTCGAAATATCTCTGGGTTGGTAGAAAAACTTATTAGGTCGTTTGCTTATACTTTATTGAGTTTTTATTATCTACTTAATAAGATACGATAAGAAAGAATCGTTTCGAATCGTCACTATTTATCGTTCCTATGGTCACCGAATCATTTTACGTGAAAGAATAAATCGAAGATTCGAGAATTTGTTTATGAGAAGATTTTTAATATTTTTCAAATATATAACGTATAAGTAAAATAAATAAGTGTATATGTAATATTTAATTATTCCTTGTCAAAATTTACTTTAATAGTAAGTATTAAATCTCATTAATTTCCATCCATCTATTTTCTCCTCACTTTAAAACTTTAATTTAATTTGAGAGTTTGATCAGTGTCAAAAATCCGAATTCCAGATATCGAAACTGAAACAAAGCCTTTGTTATAGGAGTAGATCGTCCATTTGATACTAGCAATGGAACAAGATTTGTTTCTTCGCAAATTTTGATCAGATCGGATAGAGACGTACACGTGCACGTCCGCTAATCCCTCAAACTTATCCATTTAAATTATTAGGGGATGGACTCAGGTCGGGAATTACCGATTCTCTGCATCTGGAGCATCTGGAAACGCGAGTTACGAGTTTCTCGGTGCACTTAAGCGAAACAGAAGGGGAGTTTTCTTCCCGATGACCGATGAATCCCCGAGGAGACATATCCCTCCTGAGGAGAGAGCGGCGTGGAGAATGTATTAGCAGTCTTGGCGAAACTCGAATTTCTTTTATTATATTTTTTTTAAATCAACGATTTTGAAATCGTTTTATTAGAAATAATCGGAGAAAAGAAGAATTTCTGGAATTTGTGGAAAGTTTTAAGAAATTTATCATTTTATTTTTATTCGATCTCGAAGTATTTTTAGATTTAAATAAGAATAGAGGGAAGTGAATTTCGAGGAATAAAATAGGAGAGAAATCGTCTATCTTCCCCTATAATCGAGTTGAACTCGAATTATTAAATTCGAGAAAGGGAGAGTATGATTCAAGTTTTTCGTTTAAAAAATAAAAATCCTCTTAGAGAGGATTAAAGATTAAATTGGACGTGAAAATTGGAATGAAATTTCACTTTCTCCAAGAAAAAAGTCAACTTTAAATCCTTCCTTCCATTCCAATTCAAACAAGAATTTGAATCGAAGCAAAACAACTAGAATCATAATCCTCACACGCTCTATTTCTTAATTATTAATTATTAATATAAATGAATCTTCAACAAGAGAACAAATTTTTGCCCGATTATTCGTTGCACAAAATCGCCTTCTTCTCAGAACCTTTCTTCTCAGAATTCGATTTTTCCTGTATGAGAGCAACGCGATTACTCTCACGGTGTGCTCGCTCCCTTCCCATCGTCTTTCGATTTAAGTAACGATCTTCGAAGCCAGCCGATTTATTAGAGCGCGTCGGCGAAAAAGACGAGAGAGAAAGAGAGAGAGAGAGAGAGAGAGAGGGTATTGGCAGGATAAATTGAATTGAATTCAGCAAGGGTGAACAGCGGTCTCGTGTTGAGGCATATGATTACCTTTCGAAAGATACTCTCGACTTTTCAGGAAATATTTATAGAACAGAGTATCTCGCCTATATTTGGATATATGCTTTCTTAATGCATCTTAAGTAAACAACGATTTGTTTACAACGTACTTTTAATGTAACGATTCTGTCGTAAATCTTCATCAGAATTTCCCAATCACGTGCGAAGCAATCGTTTAATTCTCCATTCGTTTCATCCATTTGCGTGAAAAGTCTCTCTTCTTCTTACATAGATCTGATTTGCTAAAGATGTAACTTAGGATCGTAAACAAAGTTTTAAAAATTGTGACGAAAAAGATCAGAGTTCCAAGTTTAGATCAGATCGTTCCATCAATCGATCCAAGTTACAATTTGTCTGTTCTGTATCCGATATATCTTCATATCCCAAGACAAACTTAAACTTTCAACACTCCGAGCCGTCAGAATCCGTCATTTTCCATCGTTTTAACTCTTGGCTAATTAATAAAACGAATTAATAGAATGTTCTTGTCAAGCAAGCCTGTGGAAGAGGGAGAAAAAAAAAAAGAAAGAGAGAGAGAAAAAAATGCTCGAAGCGGTTAATTCGTCGAATAGACTGAGCTTAATTAAAAGCTACCACTCGAGGTCGAATGTTCAACCGTGCCCCTGCTTTCGTTTGCTCTTGCTCAAAGACCAAGTACGTTCTCAATGCAACGTTCGCTCGAATTGTTCTACTCTCTTCGTTCCCCCCCTCTCTTTTTTTTTATAGATTATATGCGTGCGTTTTGCCGATTCAGAAATGGAATCACAGTTTTCTTCTAAGATCACGTCTGTGTACAGGAGCAACGACAAGGCCTCGTCGCTTAATCTTTTCGCTTTCCGTGTCCGAATCACTCCCTCTATTGATCACGTCGCGCCATTAACGAGGCCGAAAGGAAACGTGATTTCGAGGGAGGGGGAGATTTCCAAAGGGTCGTTTCTTCCCTTCCTTTGATCCCTTCGACGAGAATATCGAGCGATGATATCGTATTTGAAGAAAGATTTTTCTCGTGATTTGTAGATAAGAATAATTGGTAAGTATGGTAGATAATATTATATGATAGATGTCATCTATGAGATCGTAAAATTGGGGTGAATGGGGATGGAAGACGAATCTATCAGATGAAAATCAAATTCTGTTTCTCTGCTCTATCGAATTGAAATTATTCTCTTTCTTTCTCTATGATTTCTATGTAATCTCTGTTGAGAGAATTGCTCTTGATAAATGATTCTAATAATTTTTCACTGGATGACGTGAAAATTAACTTTTGACGGTGTTCGTTTTATTGAAAATTTGTTTGGACGGTACACGCATCAACGTGTATCGCCTCGATTTGTCACAACGATGGAACGTAGCAATAAATACGAATAACGGAGAATTCTCTAAAATTCTTCGTGAAAATAACAATGGGCGAAACACGAGGATGTTGGAATTGCGATTTATTCTCGTTACGGTTTCGATTTTGATGCAAATTCTCGACTCGAACGTTCTTCGACTCCTTCCGCTTCTAAACACTAGTCCATTTCCAAGATTGAACTCCCTATTGGGAGGGGAATGAACGAGACTGAAAATCGAAGGGTGCCGTGTAACTGCGAACCGTTTTTTGCCGTTTAAACGGGAGGAAGATGTGAGGCCGCCGTTACCCCTGGAGGAAACTGAAACTGGATCAACTCGTCTCGTGGACGAGATATTCTATTAAAAATTTCTTGCTAGAAGAAAGTGGAGTCGTGCGCGACCTTTCTTTCACGAATTCATTCCTTTTCTTCTTCTCTTTATTCCTTTCCCATTACTGAACCGGCGCTTTTGTGCGAGAAACGGACTATAATTCACCGGTACCCGTTTAAATAATTTCCTCAAAAAGATG
Organism: Apis dorsata; assembly: GCF_000469605.1. Taxonomy (NCBI): domain Eukaryota; kingdom Metazoa; phylum Arthropoda; class Insecta; order Hymenoptera; family Apidae; genus Apis; species Apis dorsata. The sequence continues at coordinate 3,531,051 of NW_006263372.1, forward strand.
TTCGACCATTCTTTTATATTTAACCGACCCTTTATAACGATCTCCCCTCTACTCCTCCCTCCCTTGCGTTCTAATCGAATTAATAGAAATTTTTATACATAATGATGTAACGCAACGTGGAAATATATCCTTACAAATAAATTTTATCGATCGTCTGATCGTTTAATATACGTTAAAATATAAACATAGAAGAGGCGTGACGTTCTAATTTATTAATATTTATTTACTTAATTGATGAATGTCACTTGAAAAATACTAATAAATACTCATATTAAAATTCTTAAAACTTTCTCTTACGCGTTTAATTTAAAACTATCTCGACCGAAACTTCAGAACAAATATGGGCGAGCGAATTTAAAAACAACAGAGCCGATCGATCTTCATCATCAGGCCGGCCGATGAGAAACAAATTTTGGTAATTAAGCGAGCGTAATTGTTCCGATTGATTGGCAATCGCAATTAAATAACCGCGCGCGTAAACAGGATCCGGCCTCCTCCAATCCCCTTCGAGAGAGAACGACCCCCTTCGAAACAGTATCGCGAAAAATTCTCTTTCGTCAAAATATTCGCGAAACATCGTCTCTGCTCGCGTCAGAACGTCTCTTGTCATTCGCTTCGAGCGAGCGATCGATATCATCCGGATTTTTCGTTTCGTACTCGGATTACACAGAATAAAATTGGAGGGATTCGATTAGCGATTGAAAATAGCTGAATCCTGGGGGAGGATCGAGGGAGGCTAATGACGATGAACGGTGTCCAATTCTTTAATAAAGTTTGATGACAACGAGGAATACAATGGAGAGAAAGAGAGAGAGAGAAAATAAGTGTATCGTGGAGGATCGTTGGAGAATCTTCGTTACAGCTTCGACACCTCATCTGGGAATGTTAATTGATACGTTGTGATACGATGAGAGTTGGAGAGAGGGAAGAAGTGGGTAAATTTCTCAAATATCCGAGGCTTTGTGAAAAAAAGAATCGAGAATCTGTTTTAATTGCTCTTAAAAGTTGTGCTTAAAAAATATGAAAAAAAAAAAAGAAAAAAGAAAGGAAGGATTCTATCGCGAGGAAAATATTTTTCAAAGGCGCGAGGTCATTAAAAGTTTTTCCGTGGGTGAAAGAAGGGGAAAGAGGCGGAAGCAAGGATCACACGATAAGTTCTCGTTCATCGAAAACTCGAGTAACGAGTGACACAAGTTCAAAAGGGGCAGGAAATCGGTGACTTTCTCCGAGAAATAAACGTCACGATTGAATGATTCGAATCGGCAACTGTCGCGGATTTATCGTGAAACAGAAACGCATGGTGCGCGTGATGTACCGAAAAAGATTCGATGTTGAGATTTTATATGTAGAAATATTCGCGTTCTTTTTATTAAGAAGAAATTTCATCCGAATGCCTGAAGATGGAATACAATTGGGAATAGCTAAAAAAAAGTATAATAAAATTGGTAGTCACTTAACAATATATACTTTCAAAATTATTTTCAGAGGATACGTTACTGAATTCTTCAATCAAATTATTTGCATTCTTCACAAAAGGAACTTTCTGGAAATTTATATAATGTGTCAAATTAAACGAACGTCGAGAAAGAAATTTCAACTTTCAATATATATATACTTAATAATTATGCTATTATAAAACTATATAAGAGACGAACAAAATAAATTAAATGAATACACGATATTATTAATTATACGTAATTAACAATAATCTAGTCGCTCGTATCGCTTTCGAAATATGTTTCTCATAATCGGAAATATCATCGGATCGAACCAATCGAATGTAGCACATTTGGAATGAAAGAATAGCGTGTTTTATAACAATAATAGATGGTAAATCCACGGATTTGAAATATGGAACGGGTGGAACGTGTTTACGAACGCTTTCCCGATTTAGTCGTTTCAACCGATTTCCTGGGTCGCGAAGAATCGGGAGAATGGATAAAGATTGACTCGATTTAGGAGATATTGATGTATACGCCTTTGTGAAAGTGGAACTGAAAACTACCATTCTGTGCTTGGAAAATATATATACCGTATGGGTATGTATGTATGGATGGTGGTTTTCCCCTCTGAAATCGGTTCAGCCAATAATTTATGGGCTGTTGAATGTTGAAGAATCTGGAAACCGAGATACATCGTTTAAATTCTTTACTATCGATAAATATAATATTATTTGATTTATATTTTTGGATTATACTATTAGTGTTTTAATCACTGGAGCAATTATCTTAGATTAAAGAAAAAAATCTCTTTCCATTTTGTAGATAGATAAAAATTCTTCTCTCTATTCATATTTCATTAGATTTCATATTTCACGAACGAATGAATTTTTTTCATGGGAGAAAAATATATGTCATTCTTTTTTAATCTGGACAATCACCTCGGAATTAAAACGTACAAAATATTGAGGAAGAATTTTTCGCGAAATCATGATTTTTATAAAAATTTGTATATATATAATTTTTCCCTTGTCTGTTTGAGAAGTATTCTCTTGTATTTCCTTTTTCAAAAAAAAAAAAAAAATTACAAAATTCACTCGATAAATTCCAGCAAAATTTTATCCAATATTATTTTTTTAAAATTTAATAATCGTTAAATAAATAAATATTTCTTCATGTTTTCTTCACGTTCCCCTCCTTTCTCTATCGAGTTTTTGAAGAATCATAGTCAAGAATCGGTCGAACAATCGAGCTTCGAATTATAGAATCGAGATCAAAGAAAAAGAAATTTAGGTCGATCGACAGGTGTGAATGATTAGCACGATATTCTCGAAAACTTTTTCCACGACGTTAAATAGTGACTATCTACTTTCGATTTTTCAAGGAACTTTGTCTCCTATTGAAGGTTTCGTAACGTCAACGAGCGATAATTCGATAAAACGTGAACAGACCGTGGAACATCGGACACAAGTTTCGATCCTTGGTAAACTTCGATCCTTTCAAAGCTTTTCCTCCTCGGGATCCACTTACCTCGGTCGTGGAATTTGGAGCACTCGTAGCGAATACGAAGAACGAAATTCACGCCGTATTCTATTCTTAGAAGGTTATACCCGAATAAAACATTCCTTTTATTTATCTATCAGTTTTGTGGGAAAAAATTTTTAATAAAATATAAAAAAAAAAAGATCGATTTTTGTAACAATTATTGAAACAGAGCAATTGCAATGATTATAAGTAATAGGAAATATCTTTGAATACGATGATTGAGAAATATCTTTGTTTCTCATTGAGGATAATCTAGGAGAAGAATAGAATCCTATATTAATTTAATTATTTGAAAAGAAAATCTATAGTGAAGAATATAAAATACTTAAAAGAACTAGATACTTTCGTGACCAATTGTGCGTGGAAAATATAATTATTTGTTTTTTTAGAATATTATTATACGTATATCAGCTGCAAAATTTCATAAAATATATCTATAATCATCTCTTTTGAAATATCTCTATGGCTCTTCTTAAAAAAAGATTCATCATATTATTAAAATTCTTTGTGAAATAAATTTCATATCCACTCTTTCGAATCGATTGATGTATGTTGAAAGAATTTTTCCAAGCAAAATTTTCAATGGAATGGACGAAAAAGAGTGCTCGAATAAAATTGCTCTTTCAACTTTCAATATTTTTCATCGTTATGACATCGAATATATGAAATGTAGGCAGAAATCTTTAATTGCAGATCTATTTTTATTCGCGAATTAATGTATTAGTTACGTTGATTTCGTTCACGTCACGTAAAGGAATATCGATATTAATATCTTGTAAACAAGATGTATGTCGGTTTATGCGTTTATTATAGTTATTCGAGAACTATCAATCCTTTTTTTTTCTCGTCTGTCAGCTAATCAATAAAGAAAGGAATTGGAAAATTAATCGGTTCGTATTCACAGTCTTTATTCCATTAATGTTCCTCGAACGTTGCATATTTTCTATAGTTCTTATATATTTCCTCCTCTCCAAATATTTCAGAAAAAAGAATCGAGAACGAAGTTCTCTGTATCTCCATTATTTTTATTTGTTTTAAACGAATGAAAATTTTTTCCGAAATTCTCGAAATTGTAATTTATTCAAAAAAATTCCAATTTTAATATAGGTGTGTCGTTGTTTTTTAAATATTTTTAATCACAAAAAATTCTATTTATAATCGTACATTATGAATAGAAAAAAAAATCTGTTCTATTGATTGATGTGCGATAAAATCTCTTGCAAAGCGATACTCGATAAAGAAGAATCATTTTTTCACGATATAATCGAGTTTTGTATCGCGTTGAACCGATATTAATCCAATAATTTATATATACATGTATTATGTATATATTCGACATCGATATTCAAAGCGAGGACACGTTACTTCCGGTCGTATCCATCTTGATGAACAATCGCAAATCTCCCACCCACGTTTCCGGTACACACAACTGGCGCAAACGCCGGTACACGTTTTCCGGGAAATCTTACATAACTGTGACATGACAGCGTATTTTTCAATTAGCAGTTATACAGGAGTTCATTTCGATTTAATTCCCCGTCGTCCCGTAAGGATTAAAAAAAATTAGTTAGAGCGGAGAGCGAATGAAATAGGAGGAGAGGAAAATGTCGAACGGATGATTACTGCTAAGATATAAGGAGGAGGAGAATTGCTTCCAACGGTCGACAGAGTTTTTATTATTCGAGAAACAGCGGAAAATCTTGTCGAGATAATAATACGATGTAATCTTCTTAGTTTAATTATTTAGAATCCATTGGGAAGTTGAAAGAAATACAAGTTTTCTCGCTTTGTTGATTATTACGTTAAAATATATTTCTTATATAATAATTTGTTTATATTTATTTTTTCGGTATTGTTTTCCGATTTCCTGTATTAACACGCGATAGAATAATTAATGCGATTTGAATTAAATAGCGAGAGGATCGTAATATTTTTGTAGAATACGATGATGTAATAGTATTGAAATAGATAAATGTTAAAATTAATCTTCCAAAAAGTTCTTTAACTTCTTTATGGATCGTGATCTATAGTTTAGAATAGATCCATATTCAAATATATTATAAACTACTTTTACAAAATAATCATATCACACGTATACGTTTCTATTTCATTAATTTCATTAATACTGTTAATTTTCATTTATAAAATCACGCGATCGTTCGTGCCTAGAAACCTTATTTCATTTCTATAAAAAAAAAAAAAAAAAAAGAAAAAAAAACGTTCTTATAATAGCAATTCCAGTATACGAGGATAATCATAATCCGGTTAATCGAGACCCCAATCATAAATAAAATACCTACACACCTGTACTATTATTACTATTATTATTATTATTATTATTATAATATTGCAAGAAATATTCCCGTGTTCACGAAATTTGCATATTATCGTTGAATTTGCCAAGCTTTAATGTGACTTACAGTTTAAACCTTGCCACCGACATCTGGAATAGTTGCGCGAGATAACACATAGATGTACTTAACAAGCGTTTATCGACCCCCTCCCTTCCCCATATCTAGTTAATTACAACGGGGGTGAAGTTTCTGCAAACTCGGCGAAAGAGAAAGAGATTAAAAAGAAGAAAAAGAAGAAGAAGAAGAAGAAATAGATATAAATAAAACGACGGTACGAGAAATGCACGTGGCTAAGATTGTTGCCGAATAATAAAAGAGTCGGTGCACCGCATCGGTGAGATTGGGAGCGTGGGTTGCCCGGTGCAACAAGTCGGATTAACAGCTGTTTCTGGTGGCGTGTACGGTTCCACGGTTCATGGTGGCTCGATTTGGCCGCGGTCCAAGTTTCGTTTTACGACTCGTTTTACCGAACTTGGCCATTGTGCCCGTGTTGGATGCCGCAACGCCAGATAAGAAACACCACGCGAGAATAACTCGATCTGTTTAGATCGGTGTTTAAACACGCGTTCTACAAACACGCGTCGCTCGCTGAAACTTAGTTAGACAATTCGAGGCGGTGTTACGCGGCGAGGTGGAAGCAAAGTATTGTCAAGATGTTTCATGAGGAACATTGAAACGTCCGTCAGAGATTTACGTTTAAGTGTTTTGAAAATTGTTTCAAAAAAAAAAAGAAAGATTTGCCGTTAGAAGTTGGATTAGGAAATTATTGATGTTAATGTAACGTTTCGTGTTACGAAACATCGGTCGTGAAAATGGAAAATGTATGCGATGTATTCATTACACGCGTAATGATTGGTTGACGACTGCAATGGAACATTACGATTGCAATGAAAGGATGTTGTAAAATCGGGTTGCAATCGTAAATGTTTTCCCTGATGTGATCGAAAATTTCTGTTCCATTCTAACAGACGCGAGCGAAAGAGTAAAAAAAAAAAAAAAAAGGAAAGAAATAGAAGAAAATAAAAGAAAGATATTTAATAAACTGCTTATTAAGATAAGCAGTCTACTAATTTAATTTACTACGAAGCAATTGAAAAGTAAAAAGATCAATGTAAGTTGTAATTTATCCCTTAAGTCATATTATATATTAACATATTCGAGTAGTATCTAAACCGGTAGAATCTAAATATATTTAAATGTGTATATTCAAAATCACCCCCTTTGTATAATTTATGAATTTTCTGAAATGCACGAAAATTTCTCTTAATGTACAACATTCTTTGCATCCTGGAGTAAAAAGTATACAAAAGTGAACGTTTGCGAAAATATTATGCGAAAATATACATATATAAATATATGTGACAAATCGTGAATAATAAATGAAACAAAAATATATAGAAACGGTACATACACTTACCTCAGGGACGTAGGCAGAGCTTCGTGAGGTGAAAAATTTCGTAACGAGGTTTGAGACATGCACAGCAGTTGCTGTTAAGGACCCGTTCAGGTCCTCGTTGCGTTACCTCTTCTTTCTTTTCCCTCGAGTCCCGTATCCTTGATCCTTCTTCCCTCACTTCAAGTGGAAGTCACTCTCTTAAACACCCACGAGACGAAGCGGCATCGACTTTGCAAGCGGCGATCCTTTGTCTTCGCCCTCCAGTTTAACCGGAAGAGGCGAAATCACTCCTGTTCCGAACGATGCTGTCGATACCTCTCGGATTGCGGCACCCGTGACGATCTCTTTGTTATTGTTCCCGCGAAGCACACGTCTTTCTCTCATTGATCTTGCGACATGAACCACGCGATTATCCGCACGAGGCTGTGACCGAGACAAATCACCGACCAGCAGAGAAGCGACGCCGGTGCGAAGCGCTGACTGAACCACTGGCAAACCACCGAGGGGTGGTCCGTATCGTGCGGAGGTCCCTCTACTCTCTCTGCCGCTTTCCTTCTCTCTGCCTCACCCCTCCCTGCTCGCCAACCTCCCTCCCACCCATCTCGCCCCTTCCACTCTATTTCCCTTAGTATTTCTGTTTTACTCTGTTCATTCCACCATCCGTTTTCTATTCTTCTTTCTACTTTCTTTCCTCCAGTCCGCGATACTCGATACGTACTCCCTTTATTTCTCCTTGCTTTAAGTTAGTCCTTTGGAAAGTAAATCCCTCGCCAGATATTTCTTCCCCCCTCCTCTCTCTCTCTCTCTCTCTCTCTCTCTCTCTCTCTCTTTCTCTCCCTCTCTTTCACGCTTTATCCATCCTCTTTCCTGTTGCTCTTACTCGTGTCTCTATCTTTTCTGCCATCAACTTAGCCTTCTTCGTTGCTCCGAACTGTATCATCTTCCTTCATCCTCTATTCTTCTCTCTTTTCTATTACCCGGTAACTTTCATCCATGTTACGCCGTCATGGGTATATGCACGGAAGGAGACACAGGTCGTAATGATCCCACGATCTTGCGCGCTACCATCAGGTGCAACACCAATTCTCCTGCTACATCAGGGCAGGTTTAGGTTAAACTGTTGCATACTTGATGCGAATAAATGTTTTGTATCTTTTTTGTTTTCTATTGTTGGCTCTTTTTTTTAAATTATAACTATTTGTGTATATATATANCTATTTTATACTATATTATAGTATTATTTTTTTCTTTTTTAATTTTTATCGTTAATATAAATGCCTATTTGTTATGCATTTTTTTTTAAATTTATTTTCATATCGTAATAAGCGATTTATAATCAAATATCAATAAAAATAATTTTTTCAATCATCGTTTCATTTAATCAATTATTATTTATTATATATATTACGAAACAATGTTACGAATATTTTACATTTAAATTGAAAATTTTTTTTAGCATGAATAATATTTGTTATTCGAGTCTATTAATTTAAGTTTTTATTTTATATTATTTAAATTCATTTATTAATTATTCAAGATACTTTAGTAAAAAGTTCTTGATATTTGCGTTATAGTTATCAGGATTAAATGTGATTGATAAAATACAATTTATATTTGATTGATAAATCGATAAATTGTTTTTTATTTTAATAGAATATATTTACTTATAAATTTCTAAATGTAACTTTTAATAAATTTGATACGCATTTCATTTGTGGATACAAAAATTCAAATGTATTTTTCATTTATTTATTACATTCTTTTTTTTGCCTAAATGTGTTGTCTACATTTTGAGTTGTCTCTTTTAAGCTCTTTTAAGATATTTATTAAATAATATTTGAATATATTCAATCATATATTATTCAATATAAACATATATATATATNTCATACAATCAATATTATTAAAAAAACTAAGATTTAATTTTCAATGCAATAGAATTTTTGTTCCAATATTGTTTTATATAATTTATATATTATATATAATTTAAATTTATTCATCTATATATATATATATGAATATATATGAAAAACATATATATATATGTATATATATATATATGAGTATATGAAATTATTTATATATTATTATTTAATTACACTTACTACATTTTTAATTTTTGGTTTCTTCATAAAATAATTTAAAACTATTGTATATGATGATTTTACTTAATAACAGATATTTATTTACTATATTAATCAAGTAACATACAACTAATGTGGCATAAGTATCGTATCCGTTTCATATAATTTCCCTAGTTTCAATGACTCATTTTTTCTAATATGTGAAGCTGCTGGATCATCGGGTCTCATAACTGAAATTTAATAAATATAAAATTTTATATTATAATGATTTAAAATAAATTAATATAATTTAGAGTTAAATTTTTATCAACATTACACTATATATGAACACTTATATAAGAATGTAACTAATTGAAAATAAACATTAAATACTTACCAATAATATACTCATAATATTTTGGAGTACGATTTTCATGGAGTTTTTTATAAAATACAATTCCACTTAAAGTCGAAATTACTACTGCACCAATAGGTATAAATAATCCTAATGAAGGGTGATATTCTGCAAACTTTTTCCATAGTAATATTGTCCTATTCCCTATAATATTAATTATACATTATTATATATATATATTAAATATTTATTATTAAAACATACAGAAAGGTTTATGATATATCGGTTTTAACTCATCCAGAAATATCACTTTCCTCAGAATTTTCACCATTTTTTATAATTTATATAACCTCTCGCGCACAGTCAAAGTAAGACAACTAGTATGAATCTACGTGACATTCATAACGCGGTTAATTTAAAATTACAAAATTATAAAGTTATAAACTAACAAACTAATAAATTAATGATACTTATTCATTAAAACCATCAAAATTATATTTATTTAAACTAAACTATTTTTACTTTTATTACTCAAAATAATAATTATTAATTTATATATACGTCGAAAAAAATATTATTTTATATTTTGATTAATTATATTAATTATAATCTAGTTTTTAATTTTAATTACAGTTTTATATTTATTTTATATAATTATTAAATTTCTCCTATAAAGTAATTGTATTTTATTAAAAAATCAAATAACTATACAGTCAATGAAAACATAATCTTAGTTGAAAACTCACAAGTATATTTCCATTGCATCGTTCTGCCATCTTGCGATTGGCGTAGTAAATGAGAGCTAAATGGCAGTCATGGCTGGCATCGTGAGACCTTTAATTAGTGACAAGTGATTCGGAAAAGTGTTTTTGGTATTCAGTGTTAAAGGAATTGAATATAATTTGTTGGAATCCACAGCATAGGCCCTTAAGGGCCTCTACAATTCGGTGAGTACGAGAATCTTTCTAAATTAAAAATCTTATATCGAAATATTCAACGCTTTGCATGGTTATTGCACACCCTTGTTCCTATGCACGACTTTTTATATTTATCTTCTAAAGTGAATCTATTGTTTTTTCAAATGTCATTCGCATATTTATTTTTTTCTAATTCGATATTTTCGAATAAGATTAGCCATAATTTGTCAATTATAAATAGGCGTATTGAAACTATCCGGAACAAATAATCCTTTCAATTATGTCATTCAGATTTTCTTTCAATAATAAGATTAGAATTATTTATTCGTATACGTGTTATGTTACTTTCTATTGAAATTAAATAGAAATATTATTGATAGATTTTTCTTTGTAATTTTTATTAAATGTTTACTCTATTTTGGGGTTAAGTTGGGCCTCCCGCATTGACGAACGTTGCTTCGAGATATTGATAAAGTTCGATACTTTTATAGTTACTGTAGCTCCTAACAGATGTCTCCACGTGTACTATTTCGAATAAATGTTTCTATATATATATATATATATATATAT
>NW_006263372.1:3542155-3543227 GCF_000469605.1 Apis dorsata
TTTCGAAAAAAATCATACATGTACACTATAAGTCTGTTTTATTCGTTATAAAATATTTTATTTTTCATATAATTATTTTTCTATTTCCTATAAAATTTTATTTTTATTTTATATTATTTAAATTGCCGTAACAACAAATATAATTCGTTATAAAATATATAACTATTCTCGTTTTTATTCATATTTTATACTTTATCAATTATTCTGTACGATATATATATCGTAAATATTTATCTTTGTATCACAAACATATATTTGTATATATATATATATATATATATGTTAAAATTTACGGATACAAATCGAAAATTATAATTGATATAACAAAACGATTAATAAAATAGTATCATTCAAATAAGTAACAAATATCTCTTATTCTGAATTAATTTTGATTTCAAATCACATCATCAAATTAATTCGAATTACACATATATCAATCTATTATTCATCTAACAAAGTTACCCATAATTCTGACAAAATATCATGATTTAACTATCCTAATAGATCCACTATCTAATATATCCAATCAGAATATAATATTCTAAAGATAAAAATTTAATATTAATAATAATATTGAGATTCTTTTAATGGAATAATACTATCGAGGGATCAAAATGGCGTCTTTGAAACACGTATATCTTTCCGATAAAAATATAATAATAAAAATCAAACTTGTGAAACATATACGCGTAAGAAGATAATTAAAAAAAGAAAAGAAAAGGAAAGAAAAAAAAACGTAAGGAAAAAACGAGAATAAAAAGATTATATACCGCGATAAATCGTCTATCGCTTAATTGGCTAGTTTTTTTCCGGTTACCCGATGCGAATAGTTCGACGAAAGAAAGAAGCAAGAATTGACAGTGATCGATTCGCTGGATTCGAGAGGATCGCGGTGGGTGGAGGGTGAGGGATGAGATTCGCGATAATTACAAGCTTGTTTCTTGCTCGGTGCTCTCGCTCGTCGAATTCTGGATTCGGCCAGCGTGGCTCGCTTTTCGAGTTAGCCTGCGCCACGGAATTTTGGCATTCCTCGGGAAAAAGCGAGTAGCGGGTCCCCAATCTCGTGTAAAAA
>NW_006263372.1:3543393-3545911 GCF_000469605.1 Apis dorsata
TCACGTTCCCGTACTCGGCGACACGTGCTCCGACGGGACCACACACGTGGCTCCTTAGTTTTCATTCTTTCCTCCCTTTATGTCTTCCTTACTTCGTTCGATTTTTGCGAGCTCGAGATCGCGCCTCCCTCTTCGAGGAATCGAAAAAGGATCGATAGTGGCGTTCGATGGCGCTCGGATGCGATCGAATATCGGGAACGAGAAGCACGATCTCTTCGAGAATTTGGAATATTCGCGAATTTCTTGCGTTGAAAGAATTTATAGTATCGAATTGTATTAGATCTTATAAGCAGGTCTCTGTTTTTTACGTATACATTACCCATACGGGTAAAGATAAATTATTATTTGTTAGTAATTAATGTAATTAAGCATATAGTATAATATACTATTGTATACGTTGTTATCATGTATAAATAAAAATTCAATTATGCCGAAAATAATTGTTATGAAATGAAAAATGTATATCGAGTTTTAGCTTTTCCTGGCTAATTAAATTTTAACAGTTACCTTATGAAGGATATGAAATTTGTAATATAATTTTAGATAGCTTATCCTCTTGGGTTAGAATGTAAAAGGATTAGACTCATCGCTCAGGAAAATCGCATTACTTACACGATGATCTATAATATTTTGAAGTAGAATAGGATGATCGATTATTGGATAGAACTTTTGAACTATAAAATACTATGGACAATCTATTTATCCAAATCTGTCGACGAACGAACAATTTATTGAACGTGATCGAAATTCATTGATTCCTTTCATTATATATATTTCATTCAAATTGTTCGAGATTGAAATAAATGAAATCAATCTATTAGAAATTCATTTAATTCTAATATTCCAACGAATGGATACAAATTCTAACGTAATAGCACGATTTGTTATTTCGCGAGGATCTGTTGCTGTTTCTTAGATCTCGAGACGTTTATGAACGAAAAGGATGGAATTCGTATATACACAATATATAACAATACAATAATATTATCGTTCTGTGTGTCATATTTTATCAACCTGTTACGTTTTATCGTATTATCCGACGCAATAAAAGCATTGTAGCTTATAAGGAAGCTGTGCCTATCTCGAAGATTAACAAGCTGTTTAACGAGGGTAACCACTATTTTTAAGCATTAAATTTTATCGATCGCCCCTATCTGAGATCTTTAAAACCTGAACTTGTCCCGAAGATCCTCGAACAGATAGGATAGGACTAGTGTACACAGGTTTACGCCAAGCCGATATTTATTCATGGCTCTGGCCACGCGGTCGCGTTCGCACTTGCACGAACACCTCCCTGATAAAATCTACTCCTGTTGCTGACCATTCGATTTCCCGATCCACCTTACCTCTCCACGCTTCTATATCTTTGCCATTCAATAAAATTGATATCCGTATCTGCGAGAAATGAAAGAATATTAGGAAATGAGATTAGATAATAAACTTTATCGGGGATCGAGATTTAAAAATTGTACGTATTGAAAATCGAAGGAGTAGAAATTAATTAGATGAACCATTCCATTTAGTATTCACATCGAAATCATGGATTTAGGATGTAACGATGGAAACGAAGTTTTCGATTAGAATAATATCCAACTTATTAACACACTTTGTTAATTGTAAGGACTTTTTGCCAATTATTTTTTAAAAAGAAAGGTAACAGTCGAACATTGTCGAAGATACGCTCGAAAGCATATCTTTATATCTATATTGTACATTTACTGGGAGACGGTAAAATGTATTTAATCTAGTTACGTACGAGATTATGTATCGAGACAAGTTTTCGTATCAACCAGCACTTATCTAAATTATTAACCTGTATTTCTCTTATATAGAAGTACAATATAAATAAAATATTTTACATTAATGATATTAAGATGATAGCAGTTTCATTGGTTATAAACGAATGAAAATTTGCATTTAGATAGCAGGTAATGACTTTCCTCGGAATAGTTTTTCTTTTTTAACATTTTTCGTTTTGCTTTTGGCAAGATATAATATTTCTAATTAAAAAAAAAAAAAAAATGGACAAAACTCTTGCTGCCTTCGCGTAAAACACGTATCCCTAGATACTCGTATCTCGCGTACGTTACTAGATGTCACTAGATGTTTGTATAAAAGTAGCGGGAAATACGAAGAACAAGAATTCGCGTGTTCTCGTTGCAAAACCGTTATTTTCACCAAGAATACAATGTAATCGGGTGAATGACATATGGTGCGTGTAAGTGCACGGTCGGACTCTTTGTTCAATTAATTTGAATTCACGGTTCAACAAGGCGAATCCAAGCCGGACAAATAGCCGTGGTCTTCGGCGGGTTGGCAAGCAAACTGCGGACATACCAGGGTAAAACAGATCTGACCCACGAAAGCTGTTGAGTTATCTCTAAAACAGTGACATAGGGAGACGCTTAATGAGTTCCGGGCAATATTTAGATCTGGGACTGATTGATGACTCGAACTGGAAATTGTTTTTCCTTTTTTTTTTTTTTTTTATTTTAGTTGACGATGACAAATTTCGCAC
>NW_006263372.1:3547174-3554358 GCF_000469605.1 Apis dorsata
TATATATATATTCTCTTTCCATCGCATCCACGAATTAGGATTTGTTCGCTCTCTTTTCCAGCGCTGTAAACCTTTGTCATTTTCACGATCGAGGCGCAAAGCCCTCTCGTTTAATCGCTCGCATATTTCGAATCTGGCAGTGGCCAACGCTGGCACAGATTACTGCTCCCTGGCGCATTATTATGCGAGAGGCGTGCAAGACGCGTAGGTCGGCTCAGCGACGAATATTATTGTCGTTTTGGCAGCTCACGCGATTTTCGTGATTTAATGCACCGGATACCATGAGCCCATGCTCGCCAATGCGCTCATTGAATCGTAATTCGCGTTATCCTGCGGACAGCTTCCTTAGAAACGTTGCGAGTAGACGCGAGAGAGCCTAGTATTCTCGGGAACGGAATTGAGGATAATGAAGATAGAGATCTTGTTGGCAGCGCGAATGGAATAGATGGGGATCTTGTTGACATGGAAAGAATTTAACAAAGTTTCTGATGCGATACGCAATCGCTTCAACTTTCTTCCACTTCGAAGCAGTAAAGTTTATTTAAACAATTCCAACGAAACGAACTTTTGCGTCATTCGAATTCGGTTTTGATCGATTTCGATCTATCTGTGATTTATTCTTAAGCTAGATTTATAGTTTAACAATTATAATTTTCGAAGATAAACAGATCGTGTCGTGTTTTACGTAATCCGGTAATTCAAGTATTAAAATGAATTTAAACCGTTTAGAAGTTTGTTTGTTGCAACATGCGATGCATTTATTTCTACTTCGCGCCAATATAACGAAGTCAAGGATGCCCACGTTGGCCGGTTGGCCCGAGATAAATCATACTTTTATCGAAACATTGAAACGGGTCTCCCCGGGTATTAATCCAACTTTCGCCTCGCGTGAAGCAACCGCAACGAGATCGATATCCTCCCGCTGGTAAACAGATCATAATTCCTGTCGTCGAGCACGCTTATCGTCTTGTTTTACGATCCCCTTGTACATGGACGCGCCATTTCGTACGGAATGAATTCACATCGTAGCCGAGTTTATCTTTAAAAACCGTTCGATCGGTAATTTGTACTTGTCGTAAACAATATTTTTATTCCGCTCCTCGATGGACTTCAACTTACGCTCTCTTTCCTCTCTTCCCCATCGATATCGACTTTTTCCATTATAAACAGTTTCTTTCACAACTCTTAAGAGACCTCTGTTAAATTAGCGAGAAAAGAATTTTTCTCCTCTCCTCTCGTACGTGTCTCCCGTGTGGCGCCTCCGACGATCGAATAAAAACCCCTTGTCGCGTGTAATAAGCTATCGCCGCTACCGATCTCGAAAATGAAGTTGTACTTGGTGCCAAGTTTCGCCGAGCGGCAAAATTGAAATAACAGCGTTGCAATAACGCGGCCGAAAATTTTGCACCCGTCGCTTTCGCGGCTCCCCCTTCTCGTTCCACGATTCTATTCTCGAAAAAAAAAAAGAAAAGAAAAAGAAATCTTTTCGACTCGATTGTTGTTCGCGCGTCAGGTGCGCGGTTTGGCACAGGTTCAACCTGTGATTAAAAAAATGCCCGCTGACGGAAGATTATTTTTAAAGGTAAAAATTTTGTGCAGTGGAATGGACGAGACAGCTGTCTTAGCCGGATATTGGGGTTAGAGATGGAGGAGGATAATCTCGTTGGGTGGAGGATGAAACCGCCAGTTTTCTCGTAACAATGAATTTATAACGTACGGTTAGATTGATGAATGAAGTTGAACGTGGTAATTATCGTGGTATTGATATATTTCTTTATCTCTAATCTGTTAATAAATTTTTGCAAAATTTTTCTTGCCAAAAGCTGTGCATAATTCGCAAGCTACATTATACAAGAAGTGTAGATATAATTTTAATTTATAAAGATACGGCTTCCTTCGTCGTCGTTATATTATAATTTATCTTGGATATTTATATTTCCGCGTATATTCAAATTTACATACATACGCAAAAATATTTATTACACGCTTTACCAATTATTTATTTCACCTAAAATCCCACGAATTCGAACGTATATAAATTCGAAGTAAACATTCGTATCCCAAGGGAAATTTAGTTCTCTCTCGGAGTTTCATAAGCGGTTTTCTACCATCGGGAATTTATTATCACCGTGGAATCGTTGGCTATACCGCATATATTTAAGCAACAGGTGCGACGGGGTGTATATCACGTTCATTAGAGCGGTGTTGTGCGCTATGCGAAACACACACGATCCGTGATGCGAGGAAAAGCTTTTCGGCCGATGATTAGATAACGAAACCGTTCTCCCCAGTAATTATAATCGCTTCGCAACCGTCTCGATTGCGATTTACTCGCCCAGATACGCTAATTTAACCCTTTTACCCACCACGTCCACGAATGTTTCGCACGCATGCAAAGCGTGAAATTTCATTCGACACCTAGGTAAATGCGTGCCCCCGTCGTTGCTCGGAAGGTGGCTCGAAATTGGATCTCTCATCGTCGCTCTCTATTTAGGATCTAATATTGCCCGGCCCAACTTTTGTGCTTCCTTTTGCAAGTTAAGTACAAGAGTTAAATATCTCTTGGCAGGTGTTTTTCAATATTAATCCATCACTGTTGGCTCTCAACAGTGTGTACCTTGTAGATATTTTCAAGGCTGTTTTATTCCACATTCCTCCCCATTTAACGTTTTCTGAGATATATATTTATTTGAATAATTTCATTGGCCTCACTGTGCGTAAAAAACGCCCGAAAGTTCGAGCAGAATGCAATCTTTTTTTTCCTTCTCCTCTCGCCTGGATATTTTCATCCCTTTTTTAAATTTTATTTTAAATTTTCCAAACGATATAAAAAAGTTTCCAACCGAAGCATTTGGCGATAAAGATCGGCGATTAACTTCGAGTCGCCATCAGCTTGATTTCCTTGCTTGCCCGCCTTTCGCGTTTGCACCGATGTATATGATATAAGGATCGATAAGATCGCGATTATCCTAATCTCGATATTAATCTCGAGTAGAATTTTCGTAACGTGAAATCGGCATTTAATGGACACGCGTCCAGGATTAAAGGCGTCGATAAACGGTAATTCGAGATCATTCGTTGTACGCGTTGGGGAAGGCGCGAAAGCTTTAACGAGTTAAAGGGGTTTTAATCCGTGATTAATCGCGATTGTTAATCGTTTAATCGATTGGTCGGAAACGGCGATTTCGCGTGTGGCACGGCGATGAAATTTATGGGGCGGAACGGTTTTACACAGGGAATTACACAGTTTTGCTCGTGTTTGGATGTCCGCGTTCGTTTCTAATTCAAGCTCTAGTCGGGCATCGCGGACTTCGCACCTGTCATCCGCTGCCAAATGTCTCGAATCATTAAAACAGAAAACGGTAAACGTTTATGTTAAAAGTATCCGTTGAAGACATAGGACCGCCACTTGGCAGGGATGCTTTTGCCAAATACTTATGCGCTCCCTCTCTCTCGTTCACAGCCGCGTTTCGCTTAATGACTCGTCAAATCGGTCCACTCTGCCTTTTTCTTTCAACATCGAGGAATCCTATGAAAACCAGCATATGCTGGACACGAGTTTCCCTTACAGTAGTATCTTTTTAAATAAGATCCAAATTAGATTTATTCCTCTGACTGATCGTGAAATTTTAAAGACGAGGTAGCGCTTTGAAAGTTTGTAGATGTACGAATCGAATTATAACAAACGTGCTCTGGAATTGTATTGGATTCGAAGTATTAGAACATCTTTCTCTAAATTTAATTTAACAGGGGTACTACATTTCGCTATAATTCTATATATCATAATATTTTTAGTATAACATTCAAGATTTATTTCTTTCCAAAATGTTTCTTAAATGTATCTCGTAAGATGATCAAAAGAGGAATACATTCGTTCCGTTCATATAAGATATTTAAATAAACTAAATTTGAAGCAATTTTAAAATCAACGTAGAAATTAATTTCTATCTATCGTATCATCTTTCATTATACCATTTGAATTATAGCATATAGTTATAAGTATAAATCGACGACAAGGAACGATATCAACGATTATCCTTCTTATCCTTCGATAATTGCCACAAACGTGCCACGACTTTTTGGTTGCATAATGCCCCTTGCGCCGATAAAACTAGCGCCACTACCGGTCATATTTACGCGTATAAAGCGCAAATACGCAGCTTTGCGGCGGAATGCAGCAATTTAACCGGCTGGTGTTAGGCGAATGCGCAGGAATTTCGGTTGTTACGTATTCTGGTCGGTATGGCGTAACCGGGTGTTTCGTATGAATTATTTCAGTTTGGTTGAGTTATCACATTCTTGATTCTCGAAATAAAGACAGTGGTAATAGGGGGAGGCTCGGGCCGCGCTTTTTGGAACACATTTCCAAAAATCGAGGAGAGGAGGGAGGAGGGAGCCGCGAGGCGAGCACCTGCCCGGCTTCGTCAACCGTTACTCCGGATTATTAATTTTCAACCAGGCTTTATTTGCATCCGCGAAATTCGCACACTCTGTATACTCTGGATAAATTGGTCGTGGCTGCCGCAGGAATTCGCCCTTTCGGAATACGCCGAGTTGCTCGAATCGCGACTCGTGTTCAGCTCGTTACTTTGTCCCATAACACGCGGAAAGGAACGCGGCACGTTTCGCCATAGCGAAGCGTCCTCGTTTTGTGCTTTACGAATTTCGAGCGATGGAGAATCGTGGTTGATTATCGTGGTTAAAGTGGAGATTGCTCTTATATTTGTTTGTATATTTATAACGTATTTTTTTTTGAACTCTTAAAGTGGGATTTATATGGATAACGCGGAGAAGTTTTTTTTCGAGTTATATAAATAACTTTCTAAAATTTCTTTTGAGACCGACTCTCTCTTTAAATGAAAAAAAAGAGATTATATTATCTAATGGTGTAGTGCACGTTTTTAATATCAATTTCGAGAAAATTAATTCTCAACAAGGGGTTATTTTTTTGTATTTATAGAGGAAAGGATTAATTTTATTATTTAAGCGTTTTTCTATTTTATTCAAATTCATTTTCGATGTTCGGTTAAATTAGTCGTGCGAGAAAAGCGCGCGAAATTTGAAACTCGGCAAGGGACCGCTCGATAGATGCGACCTCGATAGTTGGTAAGCAAAGGTGTTCCTTTTGTTTCGTCGTGTAAAAATCGGTCACGAGACCGTCGTAAACAGGCATCGCCGGCACGGGAACCCGAAATAGTTAAGCTGAATTCTCAGACCAGCATCGGCTTAGGCGCTCGTCGTTGCCATTTGACAACGCCTACGTCTGGATTAGAATTTACTGACAGATTTAGGGCTTGTTTCGTAATGCCGATTAAAGGGATTGTAAAACCTTAAAGAAACGACATTTACATTTTCGAAATGTAAAAAACTGCAAAAATTACGGACGAATTCGATTCAGAATGATTGAGTAATAGGCGTACATATTACATTCTTAGCAAGAAAATTTAAGAAATTTTCGAGTTCTCGAATTTGAATTCATCCAAGATCGAAAAATTTATCAATTTATAATTACATTTTTATTAAAGAAGTGAATGACATTCTTCTCGAAATTCAAAAAATTTATCATTGAATAAATTTTAACATTGAGCTATGAATTTGGATTTAAAGAATTCCAGAAATCAAAATTTCCCAATAATCCTTCACAAACTGCAGAGTTTCGAGACAAAGACTTTCAAATCAATTCATCTTCAATTCTCGATAAATAGACATGGAGAATTTTTTATCGATTAGACGATTCACATTTTCTTTGGTCAAAACGTAACTTTGTTAATCGATTTAATTGAATCGATTGAGCGAGAAATCGTTTGAAAATCGAAGAGAAGAGTTCGAATAATTTTTGGATCGAAAGTTAGAAAGAAACGACACGCAAGTTTCCGATTCGTCGCATGATTAGGAAGCGTTCTTCAGTTTGTCTCGTTGAACAATAATCTTGGTAATGATTACGTTTCTTCTATTTATGATCACCAATTTCAAATCTCGCGGAGGCAGCCATTTCTTTCTTTTTGCACGAATCGATGTAAGTGAAATCGTATCCACTTTTCAATTATTAATTGTTTTCTTTCGTGTCTAGAACTCGACAAAATAATACTAGAAGAAATTTTATTTCCTAAGTTCTCGCATCTTATATTCATTTCAAAGAATACAAAATCTCTCATAGTAAAAATCTTAATTCCTCTTCCAATACAGTATTGATATAGCATTAATCACGCTTGTTATCCTATGTAACGACTATAATCCAGGCTGTTAAAAGGGCAATAAACAATCCTGTTTCTCCCCCGAGAATCTTAAATCAAACTCCATCGATGGGAAAATTCCATTCCGAATGATTAAACAAGGTGCTTAAACACTTTATCAGCTTATTCTTGGCGAGGCGGATGAAGCCGTTCTACCACGGCGTAGCCGCAATTAAAAATAACCATGGCAGCCAACTATGTCGCATCTCTTCGATGCGACAACTGCGTTAATCTCGCCGGGAATCCATTCACACAATTGCTCGATTCGTAATAACAAAGGAAAACCTTACAAGAAGAAAAAAAAAATCTTAATCCTTGGATAGAGATCCTTCTTCGAACGCGTTCGCTATATATATCGCCTCGAAGAACTATTTCACGAAAGAACTCGAGAGATTACTCGATTTCGATTCGAGTTTAATCCTCCCCCGTTTAATTCTTAAGTTCATTCACCGAATCATATTTTCGGAATCTTCTCCTTCAGGAAGAATATCTGAATGAAAAGGTTGGATCGAGCCTAATCCTCCCTCGTGTCACGTTGGCGTAGGTGTCACGTGGCGCGTCCGACCGTAAAATTCTAATCTATATGTTTCTCTCGTTTGGTATCGTATCCCCCACCCTCTTCCGTCTCTTCTATTCTCCTCGAGGTAGCTCGAGGCGTTTCTTTTTTTATCCTTGTCTTCGATCGGCCACGATCTCCTCCGCTCTCTCTCTTCTCCCCCTTTCTTTTCGGCCTAGAAAGAGAGAGAGAGATAGATACGGATAGACTTGGCTCTCCCTTGTCCATCTCCTCGCGGCTTGCCTCGCACCAGGAGGCAAACCAATTACATTATTTATAACTTTGAACTAATTTGATTACACGACCGGCGCCACGCGTCGCATGCTCGTCTCTCTTGATTTCTGTTTAAAAGTCTATCGGTCGACTCTACGTCGACCGAGCCGAGATACGACTTT
>NW_006263372.1:3554532-3556511 GCF_000469605.1 Apis dorsata
TTTCTCGATTCTATTCGCGGTGACATTCGTTTACTCGCGACACCAAGGTTCAAAGAGGGCCCCGTCTAATCGATTTCGCTCGATGGTATGGCGCTGTCCGTTCCTAGGCTTTATGGGATTAGTACCGGCCTCGTCCAATTTGTTGGTGGACAGAGATTGAACGGAGAGAGAGGATAATTGGAAATTGCTTTTTTATTCATTTTTTTTTAATATAGTTTCTTTTTTCTTATGAACAATGTTGGAGGAATTTTGAAATTGTTAACGACGTTACGTAATACGATTAAATTTTCTCAAAGTCGCTTCGAGTAATCAATTTCGTTAATTTATATTTTGTCACAAAGAATGGAAAAATAAAAGTAAAGGAAAAACTTTATAATTCAGTATAAGTATGAATTTATAGAATTTTCTTCATAAATGAAAAGAAGAGTTAGTTTCACGTGAGATTTTAGATTCGAATCGAGTATTTTTCTCGTTTCACGTGTCATAATAAAATCCATGCACCTCCAAGATTATTATTCTTAAAGACGTCACGATTCCATCAATTTCAAAAATAAAGACGATGATCCGAAATAAATGAAATAAAAAAAAGGTAGGTAAAAAAGAGGAAAGAAAAGAAAAAGAAATAAATCATATTAAGCTGACCGTACAACCGCGCGATGACGTCAATGACGTTCCATGACTAGGTCAAGGTGTCGAAGAGTATCCTAATTGTTGGACCTTTCGTTTCATCGGATCGTCACAAGAGCCGGTTCGTTCTGGTGCAAGTGGCGATCGTTTGGCAATGAAATCCAAAACAGTTACATCAGTCGACGTGGTGTCTTTAAGTGATATTTGTATCCGAAATTTAGGAGGACGTCATCTTTGGATCTCGTGGTCTCGATAAACAACCAAGCTATTTAATTTTGCCCGTTGGCTCGATACGTTTTTAATGGAAAGCATGCCTATAACATCTCGTGCTCAATTCGCTTATCGATTTTAATCGATGTCGTATCGGTTCTCAATGTAAAATGCGATTCCAAGGTAGCGTAAATTTAACAGACATCTTTTGATAAAAATTCTAATTGTATGGACCGTTATTTACCTGCAATATTGGTTTATTGCGAACCATGCAATGGTATACTGTCTCTCAGGTATTTAACTTTCACCACGTTTACATTGTACGAAGAATTTTGAAAATATAAATCGTCAATATAAATAAATTTTCAGAGAAAAACGTAATGCTTTAAAAAGATATGGATAAATATTCCAATTTTCTATATTAACAAAAAATTTTTTTTTTTTACCTATAAAAATTATTTCGATATTATCCCGAATTTTAAAAAATTACAACTATCAAACACTTAGCTTTTCTAAAACAAAATTACAAATCGCGCTACTAAGATGTTAAAAATGAAAATAAATGTGAATTAAAAATCCACGTAAAAAAAAAAAAAATAATTTCTTTCTCGAAGCAAACTGGAAAGAATAAAGAAACGGTTGATCGATCGAAATTCTTTGGAAGGCGCGCGTTATCGTTACATCGGATTCTCACGAAACTGCGAGTTAACCGAACGATTCGGTTTCGTGCGCAAATGAAACTCGGTCCATACATAATTCTGTCTCGTCTTTCTTGTTCGACAGGAGTCCCTTTTCGCCCCGTGGTTTCGGCGCACGCTGTAAACATATAAATCCGGCACGTATAAATGCATCTCCGGGTTTTACGATCGCCGGCTGTAAATTTCCGCCGGCGTTGAAACGGCCATATAAACACAAACCGCCTTGCGCCGTTGTTCCACGCCGCCATCGGGGGTGGCTGCTACTTCCGTGGAATCTCGTTTCGCGGATACCGCCATTTTATTTCTTACAATTTATATTTCTATCCGCTTCGTAATCGTTTCTCAAGATTCCGTGGTTGAAGTGACTTTTAACTTTTTTGGTGTGATCTCTTTGCTATTTTAAAATTTTCTTTTATTTTTTTTTTTTTTTTTTTTTTTTTTTTT
>NW_006263372.1:3556726-3565557 GCF_000469605.1 Apis dorsata
GGGCGAGAATCTGCCATCTTCGATTTTATTTTCTGTATATCATATTTCTTTCGAATTTGAAATCGTTTTCAAGAAGATTTCGCGTGTTCAAAGTGGCGAAGTGAATTATTAATTTTTGGTATAATAGACGGCAAGGAGAGTTATTTTTGTTGTATCGCTTTTTACGGATAACACGTGGAAACATTGCTGATTTTATAGTGATTATTATTTCTGATATTTTTTTTTGTATATTTGTATCTGTATTAAGAATTAATAGAGACGTTTAGAAAATTTGTTGATACATATATATCAAAGAACTCCGGGTGATATATGTATCAAAAAACTTGGGATGTTTAAGATAATAAATCTTTTGGGATATCTCTTTTCGATTCTGGATTCTAACATCTCAAATTTTACAAACTAAAATCAGTTTCCTTTATTCGGTATCACATCCATCGCTATTCGCGGATTTCGTTTTTTCGAGGCCGTGCTCACGACTCCGGCAAGGTCTGCACTATTTCGGTTGCCTCAAGGCGAACGAAACATTCTTAGAGAGAATAGATTTGGTGCAAGCTCTTGTTGGAACAACCGGAATAAAAGAAAAATTCTTTTCTCTTCGTTCGAGCCCTCGGAAATAATTTCTACGTGGATCAAAGCATCCAATCGATAATGAGTACCACCTTAAAATACTATCTCTTTATAAATTTTTCATATCTCTTCTTAAAAAAAATCTGCGAACATGCGTCTTAAAAGTTAAAAAAAAATCCTCCATCGTCGACGAGAGCAATCCATTCAATTAATCTAATTTTAAAATTTTATTCCAAGTTCAATTTAAATTTTACACAAGAGAGGAGCGAAGCACGAATGACAAATCATTTTCTCGATGACAGTATTAGCGGAAATATGGGCGCCGCGTACACGGAGGAACGTTTTTGCATTAATCGAACGGCGGAACGAGGTCACGTTACGTTCGATGGGTAACGTGCGTGGGTTGGCAATGCAAGTATGAAATCGTGCGTGTGCCCACGTTACGCCGCGTTATGCGATACAAATGTATCGTAACGGACGAACGAGCAATTTGCGAGGAAACGTGGTGTACGGTGGATTGCGTTGCTGGATCACAGGTGGAGGATCACCAACCATCCCCGGATAATCTCGTCTTCGATGCTCTCTCTCCTCTCCCCCCTCTAAGTTCCGCTTATCAATCAATCGTTCCTCGAATAAACCGCGCTTTCGCACGGATGATGAAACCCCGTTGCTCGCGGATCGAGATATTAACCCGGATCAAAAGATCTCCTCGTCTCGCGAGGAGAGGCGTGACGTAAGAATTTCGAGTCGATACACGACTCGGTGCAATGGATTTCGCAATATGGAAATATGAAACGGGCGGTCGCGTGTTCACGTGGACACTAATGAGAGAAACTTCCGTTAGAATTAATACGGTAATATTTTAGCCTTTATTTTTTTTCCACGATGCTGTAAAACAAATCTTCCGGAGAATTTCTCGTTGGATGGACATTGTCGCATTTTACCTTGGATATATTTTATGTATTTTTATACATGTATATATTTTCAAGTTTTTTCGTGTGTAATAATTATATACAGGAAGCGATATGTGTAATAATTGAAATTTATTATTTTTAATCGTCGAAACGGTCTTGATCTATGATATTTCTCGCTTCTTTCAAGATTAAAAATTTTTTTCTTAAGCGCTAACAATTATTTGCATGTACACGCAAATATACTTAAAATATATTTGCAACATCGTGAAGCGCACTTCATAACGAGGCCAGTTATTCAACGTGAAGAGGGAAGAAAGCGAAACTTTCAAATTCTCTACGATCCTAATTGAATCCCTGTGCAACTTGATTTCGTAAGGTTTCGGTTAGGCCATCGTTCGTACAGGAAGAAACCGAATAATTTTTCCATATAATTGGATTAGAATCTTTTACTTTTCCTATATTCCTCGTCTTCTTTTTTACAAGCCAAACAATTTTCAAAATGTATATTCTTTCCAAAGTTTTATTCCTCAATAGAAAAACCAATCCATAAGAATTGTACTTTTAATTAATCTGCACGATCGTCATTTTGAACACTTCCTCCTTCTTTACAAATGACAAAAATCATTTCAATTGTATACAATTGTAGACCAAAATCCATTTTTGACTCGAAATGATTTTAAAACGAAATTCTGTTAAAATCGTGTCTCGTCTCGGATTATTTCCGGATGACACGTTCAATTTCGGTGAACCCGTTCGAATTCGGGTGAAAAATTAATTTGTAAATCTTCTTAACGAGCTTTTAATCGTAACGTTAATCGCGTTTTAACACGCGTTTCCTTAAATCGGCCCGAATGAAATTTAGCCGATGTTGTTTAAGTGAGCCGTCACGCGGCCGCGAACGTGTAATGTCCGTATTACCAGTTTGATTTATCTGGCCGCGTATTAAGTGTATCGCGTTTAATCTCTCCCCGGATCGTATTTAAAGAGAGAGAAAGAGAGAGGGAGAGAGAAAAAAAAAAAGAGTTGCACGCTGGGAGCGGATACTTTCTTGAATTTACAAATTACGAAACGGGCCGCCGTAAATTTGTCCTCGTATATTTTGCCGCGTGTACGGAGCCATGGAAAACTTTTGCATAATTACGCGCTGTCGCATAAACAAAAACGCTGGTATATATATATATATGTGTGTGTGTAGGCAGGTACGTAAGGGAGAAAGTGAATTGCTTCAAAGATTCGTTTATGTTGTATCGAATATTTATTTTTCCAAAAGTAATTCTAGTGTTTTCGCGTCTTCTACACGGTGTCTCAGAAATACGTAGCCTTCGTGTATAATAGTTTTTCCATGCACAAGTAACGAAATCTTCAAATCGATCAAATGGAAAGTTCATTTCAGATGTGAATAAATTAAACACACTTGTCATCTGTTAAAATTCTATTCAGTTTTGACACAGGTATTCTTCCACTCTTTCTTCGAGAAATTCATTAACTCGTATCTAACCACTTCATCGTTCTCCATTTGAAGAAGGAAAGAATCTTTCTTTTGAGCGCATTCCAAAGGAGATGCACGCGCGATATATTTTCAGGGAGCAGCTTTGAAAAAACACAAACAATATTCCCGCGGTTCGAACGCGGTCGCGATTACACAATTTTTTTTCTTTTTCTCTTTTTCTCTCTCTTTTTTTTTTTTTTTTCTTTCTCTCTTTTTCCACCGCCAAAGCACCGCTTCAAATATATAATTCATGCGATAATGCGAAAGGAAGTAACACGGGTGTGCAATTTGTCCTCGTCGCGGTGGCGGCGTCGGCCACGTCGCAGAGGGATCAACGTCGTAAATCAGGACTTTATTTTCGAGGGAGAGGGGAAAAAAAAGAGGAGTATGATATGTAAGCGAGTTACAGAGCACAGATTATATCCCACCAGAAACAGATGTTCGTCCCGAGTGCCTTAATTAAGAGGTAATTATTTATTCCGTGGCCCGGGGAGCTCGAACGACTTTCTTTAATGCGACCGGCAATTAATGCGCGCAGCGTAATCACATCCTCGTAATCCTTCGCGACCAAGAAAGAAGCTTAGAAGACACGCGAAAATTACAGTTATTCCCGGTATATTCGAATCTAAAGAAAATTAACAGAGCTTAGGAGACACATATTATATCGAAAATCAACGAGTCGAATGTAATTGTACTTGGCGGTACTCGAATTTTAAGGGTAGAATTGAAAGATTTCTTCAAGAGATTCGATTTACTTGGTTCGTTCAGTTAAAGTATATAATAACGGAGAACGAATGAAAATTCGAAATTCTGCGAAAATCAATTCATCTTGTTTTATTCACTTTTGAAATAAAGAAGGAATGAAACTGAAGGAATAGAATTATGTGTCGTAGTACGGTTGTAGATGATTCGAGGTAAAATTTTTCGAGTCTTCTAAAAGTTCTCTGGATTATATAATACTTGTAATAAACGGAGAACAATTGAAAAACCGGGATTTCTAATTTTGCTTATCGAAAATTGCATTCTATATTATTCTTTTTCACGGTGAGAGCGCCATCTTCTACCCATTTTTCTTCCGGCTTGACAGATTCTGCCCGCGATGTTCGGTAACGAAAACTCGAGAGGCGCCCGGCCGCCATCGTACTTTTATTTCTGACATCCACGTTGCCGTGCCGCTCGCAATTAATCATTACGAAATCTTTGCTCCAAGATACCGTTTATTTAATTATTCCAAAAAGCCAGGACGAGCCGATACAAGCTGTTACTAATGCGACTCTCTTTAATATCGTACACGTATAGGATGTTCGGTTTTGTAGAATCGGAGAAAATTACTTGCAAGATAAAAAAACGAAGAAAATCGCTTCGTTACTTTTGTATTTATCGACGATTAAAAATATCTTCGATACGGCGGAGAAAGTATTAAGAAATAAATATCGTATTCTCTCTTATTATTCAAATTATATATTCCTTCCATTAAATTGTCCCGTTCTCACGAGCTTGTATCAAAACGAACGTTCCTCGATTACTCTTAATTATCTTTTACATTTACCTTAATTCTTAAATTTAATCAGAATGTTAATAAGAATTAAAAATGAAAAGAAACTCTCGTGTATCGTATTATACGAGATTTAACAAGAGATCCGAGTGTTGTTGACACCGAATCGTATAGGTGGAGTCGCGATGCCCGTTATGATTCACCACGTGCGCCACGCCATAGATATTAGTATAGCTAAACCAACGTGCTAATTTAACCGCGAGATGATCCTAATAAGGACCCTAATAAGGGTCTCCGATGAATCTCATTGTTGCGGTGTCGGTCGATTCGACTGCCGTGTATTTGCTTCCATTTTCCTCGGCATTAGCGGGCGACGTGAATGCGGTTTGATGGGGAGTAACGGGGTTGAATAGGCACGACCTTACGGGTAATTGGACGTCGCGCAGGTTGCCACTTAACGATGACTCATCGAATTATCTCGCGCAATCGCTCTCGATGAGACACTCGGCCACGAGCGATAAATAAAGCAACTAGAAGATTCCCCTTCCCCCTCGGATGTTTCATGGAGGTTTAACCGTTATTGTAGCCGCAATCTATCGTAAATTATTGAAATGATGCACCCCTATCGATATACATATATATATATATATATATCGGCTAATGGACACGAATGGATTACGAATTTCCATATGGCATTTTGGCATTTTGAATAAGAGTCGTAAATAAATGGCGCTATCGATGGAAAGGATACGGGGAATGTTGGAGAGGTAGTTTTTTTTTTTTTTTTTTTTACATCGATTAATTTGTACACATAATTGCTACGTGAATCTTTTCATATCGAAATGTTCCTCTTATCGCGCAACTCTGTTAATGCGTTTAATTACGCGATGCGATATAATTACTGTATATTAAGTATTTGCAAGTATTTGACTTGCACAAACGAGTTTAATTGACGGGTGTATTTAACGATCGGCGAGTGATAAAAATAAGGGAAGGGGGGAGGGGGATTATTTTTACATATTCAACCTTGTTACGCGAACGAAGGGAACTGTTACTCTCTAAGAAGTATCGTGTGTGCGTTAAACCTCGAAGAGCTTCGTTTATTTCTCTCGCAATATCGAGGTATCGAATCGAGGAAAGATCGCGATCGAAGCTACTATCCAAGAATCACGTACACGCTTGTTACCATTTGTTAAATTTGTCATGAACACTTGCCGACCTCTAAGCAATTCCCATTGTATTCTCTCGCAGAAATATTAAAGCGCGATCCGCGCTTATTACCAATCTACTAGAGCATACTGCCCGGTTATTTACAACCGCGTTGTAAATGTTGCATAACGATACGCCTAAATTTACGATACCTACCACCAGGAGCTTTTCCAAAATCTCTCTCTCTCTCTTCGTCTTCATTTCGATCTCGACTAGAAGAAGACCAAGGAAAAAGAAAAAGAATTAAAGATTAATTCTCGAACGAGATGGCCGATCGACGAAAATCGACCACGACACGGTTGCGAACATCCGCGAAAAATCGAAGACGCACCGGTGATGGTTTTTTTTTCTTTGCTTCTCTCTCTGTCTCTCTGCACGCAGGGAAGGTGAACGCGTATTTCTGAAGCGGATGACTCAGCCGCCACCCACGCATCCTACGCCACCAACACCGGGACGACAAGGTGCGCTCACTAGTGCGCGATATCTCGCGCACGCGGCTCACCTTGCCACGTACACACGCGTGCGATCTCGTGCACGCGAGAGTTTTTTCTTCTTCTTCTTCTTCTTTTTTTCGAGCGTTGGGTTACGCAACCGGCTCGTGAGCAGCGATGGGATTTCGAATACCTCGAGTCGAACGTCTGAAACAGCGGGAAATTCGAAGAATTTTTTAAAACTTTTCGGAATCATCATTTAACAAACTCATTCACATTTCGTTTCTTTCGTTTTCGATAATTGTTTCTCATTGCTTAGGAATAGGAGAGCGATAAGTTTCTAAAAAATAGATTTCTAAAGTTACTCGCTATACTAATGGTTACTTGCAAATAAATTCTTTACAATTTAAGACTCGAATGAATTTATTCGCTCTATCGCACCGTCCTTTTAAATCCTTCGCGCCAATATTTGACTCTCGCGCGGAAAGAAAGTGTTTTACGATCGCGGCCCCGAATTCGTTACTCGAACACAACTCCTCGCGTAACCGTATCCGTTATCGTAACGAGTCTTGAAGAGATCGTCGTGGCCAGACAGTGTATAGACACCACGAAGAGTTCTTTCAGGCTCCTTACCTTGATTATGTTGTCCGCTTTGTTGCCGCGGTAAAAAAAACTCACGAGACGATACGTGTATCGTCCTTCGGTATTCGGTCTTTTGATACGACACCAGGCCGGTGCCTGGCCGCCGCGTGCTATATTGTTGCTTTGGACATTGATCACGCCGAGAAATTACAGCGTGTCAAGCGTAATTTGCGATGCTGAGGCTGCCTTAAAATAGATGGAACGCCGTGGGAGGTACGTCCTCGATCGCGGATACCCGTGAAATTATCCCCAAACTCGATTGTTTTCTTTGATATTCGGATTGAATATGTATTCAGGCAGAAATATTCGGGAGTAAGGCGGAACATCATCGATTACACAGGGTTTATTGATCAGGGAGGACAAACAGTCACTTATTGTCACTTATTAAAATTCGATCGATCGAATAAAAGTTTTTGGAACGTTCGATGTTTATTTTGCGAAAAATAAATGATCCACACGATTCTCACTTTCTCTCTCTCTCTCTCTCTAAAAAAAGAACAAACAATCGATGCGCTGTAATCGCTATTTACACGCGTATCTACTTACTGTATATCACTGCAGTGATATTGTTTAACGATCCGTTCCATGTCTCGTTAATCGATCCTTTTGCACAATCAGTGTTTGAGCCACGTTCGAATGCATAATCGAGACTGTTCGAATTCGTTCACGCTTAGGTACAATAGGCCCTCGTTTGAGGAACGAGGTATCAAGCCTCCGTGCAATCGACCGCGCAATTCCTGAAACTCGCTCGATCGAGAAGCCCGATCATCGATTGGAAACTAGTTGCGAACGTTCGGTGTCATAACCGGCGACAAGCCGCTATAAATAAACGTTTACGATACATCGATCAACTGGGCAACAGGCGTTAAACGAACCGCACAGCGCGATACCAATTAAAGACGAAAATAAGCGGCGAGCGCGAGACTTGTTCAGTAGGAGAACGTGTTAAAACGCCGTATTTGCATCGTGCATTTTAATGATCTGTGCCTTTTCGTCACTCCGCGGCCCGTGTCTGACGCGCTTTTCTCAGGACTCTTTCGAAATTATTCCTCGTCCTTCCAGGTATCAACGTCCCGATCCTGCTTGGTTGTATTGGATGCCGATAGAACGAGGTATTATTCAACTATTTTCGTGTACAGATATCGAATCGAGAAAGATAAATGTTAAACGCTGTACGATTTAAGGAAGTGAGCGCACAGTCTGATCTCTAAAAAAGTATTTTTCCTAACATATTTTATTTATCCTTGAATTATTGTATAATTGTGCAATTGCGAAAATTTTTTCGTATAGAAAGAGGCTTATTTCACGAATTCACTTAAAAACTTAACGATTAATGAACTATTATATTAAATAATGAACTCGAATACAAATTATATTAAATAATGAACTCACAATAAATTCTAATACGTATAACGAAATGAGACTCGATTGCCTCTCGAGGCCGTTCGAAACACAACTGAGACTTAGTCAAACGTAACCTTTATTTACCAAAACAGAATGACTTCATTCAATTTTCTAAGAATCTCTTATAAACATTCGAGTCGCGTTATCGTTATAAACACACTCGTTAAATCATAACACAAGACACTCTGATATATCTGATAAACATTCTTCCCAATAATCCTCGTTCTCCTCGTTCTCGGTTTAATCTCTCCTTATCCACCACGCGACATTTCCCCTCCTATAATACACGTTGTATTTCAATTTTCGACGCAGCGTTTTCTCTCCAGGTTCGTCGAACTCGTCCCATCCTCTCTTATTATTTACGGTGCGCTAACTCGACGCACTTAGCGCCGCTAGATTCCCCAGCCAGATATTAAAAACAGCTGGACCCAGGGAGCAACGGTGTCGCGTATATAACCAGCGCGTGTATACGTGTCGTTTACAAGGCGACGAATTTATCGCCCCTGCCGCGACTTTAAGTACCACCCCAGGCCGGGTTCCAGGCGTCCAGGGTCGAACGCCTCGTTGCTCTCGATGCACGGGTGTCGCTCACTCCTGTCCCGCCCCCCCATCCCGTTGAAAAATCTCGCCAGATAAGAGGAGGACGCGAGCGGTGGTGGCACGACGATCCGCTGCGGCTA
>NW_006263372.1:3565852-3569079 GCF_000469605.1 Apis dorsata
TCTCTCCTCTCCTCTCCCTCCGTTATTGTTTTCTTTTAAGTTTCGTATAATTGAAATTTATTTGAACGGGGGAGCGCGAAACTGTGCTGTAATTTGTTCGTCCTTGCTCGGCCGATTTTTGGGTTAATTGGTTCAACCGGAGAAAGTCGTCGGGTAGGCCGAGTTTTACAGCATTGTAGCATGTCCCATCGTGGCGTGCATGCACGCCACCTTTCAAGTCTCAATGACGCGATATCTCACGATACAAGAGAGTGCCAACCGTGTCCAAGATCGAGGGAGAGACTGTTCAATTTTGTTTGCAACCGGATTGCTACTCGCCATTTAATTCCAACGTGGCAGAATAAATCGGTTTGTGCGCGTATCGTGGATGTTTTTTCCCCCCTTCCTCTTTTCCTCGTCGTTTCCTTTTGCTCTTTGTCGCGCGGATAGGTAGGTAGGTAGGTAGGGCAAGGTAGCCCGGCGTGGTAAATTTTGAAGTGAAAGAAGTTTTCGTCCGCGGCGGGATCGAGGACAATGCAGGCAACCGACACGCGCGAATGCGATTCAATTCGTTAATTATCCGAAACAGTTTAAAGCACGGTCCAAGAAAACACGGTCGGCGGATATCTGGGTCGATCCAGAAATAACCTGAATGCATCCACCCGCTCCTGGCTCTCCCTTTGCTCTCCCCCCTCTCTCTCTCTCTCTTTCTGTGCGTTCATATACACGTACACATGTACGTGTCTCGGTTCATCTCCTTCGTCTTCTCGAAATTCGCCGACTCTCAATGAAACATCCTCATCTGTCTCCTCAGGAAGATAGCTCGTCCGTCTCCTTTTCTCCACTCTTTCGTGTACCCGATCTTTCCCTCCCGATCTTTTTCCCCTCTCGACTCGTTCAACCTCGGCCGATTAATTTGCAACCAACGATAGCTTTTAAATTTGTGCAGTCGCGACGTAAAAGCTGCTTCTGGTAATGCACAGCCAAGGCTCGGCCATTTGTAATGACGCAATTCCCGATTATCTTTTACGAGGGAACCGATTATTTACGAGTCGATGCCCGGCAACGTGAATTATGCCGCGCGGCCACGTGAAAATTACTTAATTTCTCAATGCTTCGACTCGATGCGCCGCACGTTTAATCCGTTCTTCTCCATCTCCTGGTATCGAGAAGCCAAGTAACTGTTTCTTCCCTTTTTCGTTTTCGCGTCCTTTAAAGTAAGATAGGCTGTTGAATTGTTGTTGCCTCCTTCCTTTCTTCGAGCTATCATACGATTCGATTTTACACACATCACAGACGAATGTAACTGCTGCACGTATATTTATTAAAAAGAAACGATTTGGATTTTATACCTCATATTTTCTTTCTTCGATCCGACGAAAGGGTTATTCGTATCTCGTCTTCTTTGCCTCTCTTGAAACAGCGTTATTTATCACATTATTCGAATATGCTTTCCAAGAATGCTTTGCTACTTTCTTTTTCCCCTTCCTTGGAAATAATTTACCAAATAAATTATTTTTAATAAAATCTCTACCTTCTTAGTCCTATTCTGATATATTCCGACGATGACAAATTCTTCTAACTTTTTCACTCAAAAGGTGAAAGATTCATAGAATTATTTCAACATATCGCGACATTTGAAACAAGAAGGGGGGGTATAGATCAACTCTGTTCAAGTCGTACTACCTTTTATGTACCGTAAAAGGAACGTCGCGAAAGGTAATCGCGATAATCGACGCGATCAAATTATCGTAGTTATCACGCGATAAAAGTTTCTTTTTCCCGGCTGGTTTGGAAAACGCCGGTTTTAACCCAGGGAGGGTTATTACGAGAGGGGACAGGGGCAGGGTGGACAAAGTGACGCCATATTTTAGGAAGGATTCATGACTAACCGAGTCGTGTCAACCGCGAGACTTTTGCCCGCCGGTGTACAAGGGGCTTGCACTTTTATAATGGGGCGACATTTGTTCGTGGTCCGCCGCTTAATTGACCAATTTTTAACGCCGGTTGTCGCGTTATTTAAGGGACGAATCCCTGGGATCGCGTGGCGGGGACGCAAAGTACCGGCACATTAGCGGTTAATACGGTGGAAACGATCATCGAACGACCGAGTTTTCTTCTTGGCTTCTTGAATACACAGCGTGTCCCACGATGCGTCATCCCCCTCCACCAGAGAAGAAGAAGAAGAAAAAGAAGAAGAGGAGGAGGAGGAGGAGGAGGAGGAGGCAGGAATGAAAAATGGAACGAAGTTACGGCGCGACCTGTGTTGCAATAAGGAAATCGTTATACCGGTTGGGAAACGAAGAGGGTGCGAGGTATATTATTAATATTATCGATTCGTGTTAAAACGGGGATATTTTCTTTTTTTTTTTTCTTTTTCTGAATCCGTTCTTTTACGTGCGCGTTTGCGTTATAAAGGAAAAGGGGGAGGAGAGGATGATCGAAGTAAATTATTTACTTTATTTTATAATCAGTGTAACACTGTTATTCGTTCGATTGGTACAAATCAGGAATTCTTTATCGATTCAACGGTATACAATCACTCGTAAAAACCGTGATACTAAATTTTATTACTCGTGTATCTATATTATTTATCCGTATCTACATTTTATTTTATAACTCATAAAATTCCTCTATTTATTTCTCTAATGGGGGGATTAATATTTACACATACCTTTTTCTTCGAACGATATTCCACCAGATAATAATAGAAAGCTAAAATACTTTTTATTAGTAATTTTACATCTTCGATCACATCCACGATAAACATACGCGATTAGAATTTTATTTCCATCCCTTCTTGTGTTCATACAAAAGGGACACTTTCAATTCACGTTCCATGATTTACCATCTCCCACTTCCCTTCCCCGCAAATCGAAAGTTTCTCTGTCTCCTCGAGACAGCTGCCTGGACCGACCCATCGCCCTCGTACCCACCAGCCTTCCACCAACTCTTTTATTATTATTGCCGCTTTCATTTTTAATCCGGTTGGCCGCCCGCGGACGGATCGTTTTGCCGCAATTAGTTTGTGGCCCGCGCGCCTCTAAATCGGGCGGCGATCGTAAATCCACCGTGTTTCGCGAGCGATGCGCCGCGGAAAATTGGAGCGTATCGCGCTCGTGGTACCGGGTGGTCGCCGGGAAACCGGCCCTTCGCCACCCCTTTTTGCTCGTGCATTTTATTCTTGGAAGCGTTAAGACTCTCGATCATACCGAATCGGCCCTCCCCCCCCTCCCTCCTCCCTCCTT
>NW_006263372.1:3569274-3576579 GCF_000469605.1 Apis dorsata
AACGATCCCCCCCGATGCTATTAATACGAAGATTTTTATTTATCGCCGATGTTTCTTTCTCTCCTCCTCTTTCACCCTCTTTCCCCTTCGTTTGGATTAAGCGCGCGCTCGCTGTTGCTTCGAGAAGATGGTTTAGGTTTCTTTCTGGTTTTAGGAGGAGGTTTATTTAGAGCTGATGGTTTTTCGATCGTTTTTGGCGAAGAAGTAATTTTTTTATTTCTTTTAGGATTTTAATACAATTGCATATGATTTTGGGATAAGAGTATTGTTGCTCGTCTTTCGAGAAAGTGATAGTTTCTAGGTAAGAGTGAAAAGAAGTTTCTTTTTAGAGGGGTGATCACTTTTAACCATTTGTTTATTTATGCAACACTATCAATCATTTGCATCTATTAATCTTCTTATTTTTAAATACATCTCATTGTAGTGTTATAAAATCTATTCTTTTAATATCTTTGTGTTATTACGTTTAAAAGGAAAAAGGACAGTCGCGACTCGTTTCTTCTTGAGAATTTTATATTGCTGCACTCATATCCTATATAGATATATTTATTTAAAAAATAAAACATTCTTCATAATATTCGCCGGAAATATTATTTTTTCCTTTCCAGCCATCACGTTAGAAATCAACGTTCCGTGGCTCGTATAAATAATGACACGCGGCTCTTCTCTGAACGACACCACGTTTCTCTTTATTTTCCGCCCACTCGTTACAAATAAACGTTAACACCTTCCTTCCTTCTAACATAATCGTTGATCTAACCTTGTTGTTGTGTTATCGGCGCAGCATCCTCAAGAAAGAGAGAGAGAGAGAGAGAGAACCGCGCCGTTAAAGCTTCCGTTCTGATTGATTTACGGGATCGTGATGCTCGTTTGTCCTCGAATCAATTAGCCGCGATCTCGAATCTCGAATTTCCATCTGATTCCGTGGATCGTTAAATTAAAAAGCATTAATTTATCAAGCGTCGTGTTTCGGTGGTGACTTTTATGAAAAGTTTGGAAGATTTAAAAGGGTGGAAGGTGTTTGTCTATGGAAAGTTGAACGACGAGAAAAATATTTTGTTAGTATTGAGTTTTATATCGGATGTTTGTCGAGTGAATCACAATACTAAATTGGAAGTTTTATTATATCAATTTGGTCGATTTCAAATTTTTCCATGACTTTTCTTTTTTTGTTCAAAATATTATGCATAATTTTTGCAAAATTTGAAGTAATATAATAATATATTTTTCACCAAATTACGGTTTTTATTAACACGACGAATGGAGGGTTATCTTAAAATTATCTTAAAAAAGAAAAACACGCATTCGATTGACTTTTCAGTCCTGTAAATATCATCTCGTCTCCACGTCGCCACCCATATTCCACGATACTCTTCTAAAAAATCAACGACAGGAGACATTTGCACGCGAGCCGTGCCGTCTCGAGCAAAAACAAGGAAAAACTGTTAAGCGGACAGGCGTCGGGATCGTGGAGGAATCCGATCTCTCCACCGGCGACACTTCTGATTCTGATAATTTATTAGATAAGAACGTTGCCTCGTTTCGGCGTGACAGCTTGGAAAGGGATGACGATGAAGTCGTTAGAAAAACATCCCCCGAAACGGCTGTCTCTTTGATTCACCGTTTCCTCTTTGCCCACCTTTTATTTTCGTCCGCTTTCGTTCCACCCTCCCTCCCCTGCTTTCCCTTCCTCGATATCCGACCGACTTATACTTTCTTGCGTTTCCTCTCGCTCTCTCTTCTTCATTGGCCGACTTCCACGGACGCAAACGTCGTCCACGCGCCCAAGAAAAACATTTCTGCTGTCGCGGCGCTTACGTTCACGTACTGCACATCACACCCGTGAAACACGCTTCACGTTTTACGTTTTAGAATTGAATGCTCGAGGAACATTTGTAACCCTCGGTCTCGGAAAGATGAGCGCGCAATTCTTTTAATTTATATCTCCACGAAGGGGTGTGAAAGTGAAACTTTAGATGAATCGGATTATTTTATCGATATTTCAGGATGGAACGTATAACTGGGCCTTTGTTTTTGGTAATGGTGAATGGAATTGTATGGAGAATGATGTATAAAATTTTTATCGTATTTTTTTATTTTTTGGAAAAAAGATAGCGATTCTATTTCGACTCGTATTTCGATTGGATGAAGGATTGGGAAATGAAAGAGTTGGGAAAGTCGATGGTATATATTTACAGGTTTCAATAAAATGATTTTAAAATAATGTATATAATTACATAGAAAATATTATTCTAAAAAATGTTTCATCAAAAGTATCTAGAATAGACTATTACCCTTTTTTATCTTAAGTTTGTTTATATAAGAAATAAATTTATCAACGATCGTGAGTTAAATTTACAAGTTTCATCGCCGATAAACGCGTCAAAAATTTAATTTTATCCGCGCGCGATAACACAACGAACTAAAAATTACACGGCTTCGGGCGGTGTTCTCTAAACGAGCACGATAACCACGAGAAGTTGCAAATTCACTGTCCATTCTGGATCACGCACGCCTATTTGCGTCGACAGCCGCGTGCACGCCCAGGTGCGTATACCCGCCCTAAAGTGCACGTGCATTTCTACGTGCAGATTTATGCAGCGAACAGAGGCGAGGATACGTAGGCTTAACGAGATCTACTGCGACCCACTTGCGCCTAATATGTGTATTAATCAAGCTTCTAGCTTAGATTCGATGTTAAAAACTGGTCTAAGGTAAAGGAACACGTGTATATCGAGAAAAAATACACACGATATGCAAAAAAAAAAAAAAAAGAAAGAAAGAAAAAGAAGTAGATCAAAAATCAAAAAATTTCTAATCTAAAAAGTTCCTGATTATCTTGCTAACCAATAATTCAAATTTCAACCTCCTAAAGAATAAAAGAAAATAAGAGAGAGAAAGAGAGAGAGAGAGAGAGAGAGAGGAAAAAGAAGATATCCAACTTTAGTTTCAATTTAATTGGGATTCTCTTCCGCGAGACTCGAAAACTGGATCTCGCCTTCTCTTTCGTTTACGCTTCTTCTCGTTTCGCATACCGCGGAGGACACGCGCGAAAAAGAAAGAGAGAGAGAAAAAGAGAGAGAGGACAGGAGAGGAAAGATAAATTCACGAAGGGAGAGAGAGAGAGGACAGAGTGGCTCTCCTCGCGGCTTTATCTCTCGTCATCACTTTCTCCTCGCCGCGTGATTTACGCCTCTCTTGTCTTCCTTAATTAGGTTAAGGCTCTCCTCCTCCTCGTGGCGCTGCTTTGCATCCGGGAGAACAGGGAGGAAAGGAGGAGCGCTTATATACACCGCTTCCGATACGACCGCGAAATCCACTCCGACACCCTTGTTAAACATTAATCGAGGCGCTGTTCGCATTGTACCACGCCGCCACGATTTATGCCCCGAACAGATCCGCACTTTCGGCCCCGTACAGCTTTTCAGTGAAATTTATTACATATTTACATCGCTCCTTCCACCGTGGTGCCGTTGTAACGATGTTGTTTCGCTCTTCACGGGCGATACGTGTCTCTTTTTACAATGATGATCCAAGAATGGGTATCGCTCGAGTTTGCGCAACTTGAACCACAACGTCGTGAAAGAGGTCTCGATTCATCTTGGATTCGTAAACACGCGTTTCTTATCTCGTTTAATTTTTTTTTTTTATAAAAATAGGATTCTACGCGTAAATGAATATAAAATTCATAGAACGCTTCTGGACAATTTTTTTAGTAATTCCTCTTTCATCAGCGATTCAGCATTCATATTGCATGAAATAAAATATTCCAAAATCTATCGCTATAATAAATCGCTCGTTTTCTTTTTTTTTATCGATATCCGCAGCAAAAAAAAAAAAAAAAAGAACGAATCGATTGGAAGATTCCTCGATTCTTTTCCAACTTCGAAAAAAGCCCGTAAATCTTTCTTCCAGCCAGGTGTTTTTCTCACAGTATCCGCCGATAAAAAATAGTATAGAGGAGGGATTGGCATCGTTTTAAGCAGTATATACGCCTTCTACGTCGCGGTT
Source organism: Apis dorsata (assembly GCF_000469605.1). Taxonomy (NCBI): domain Eukaryota; kingdom Metazoa; phylum Arthropoda; class Insecta; order Hymenoptera; family Apidae; genus Apis; species Apis dorsata. Next base: position 3,573,286 of record NW_006263372.1, read on the forward strand.
GGTCGGTCATTGCGTAGTTGTAGCCGTCGAAGGCCGTTCTAGGTCGTTCTAGGTAGTTGCCACTAGGTAGGCAATGCTTCTCGAGCTGCTTACCTTACCTGCAACTTTTGTCCTTGCCAGGATTGAGAACGTGATTCGATCCGATCGAGTTCTGTTTCTCGTATCACGTGATAATCATTGTCTCCCCCCTTCCCCTAAATTAACACGTTATCAATTTGTAAACTGTTCGTGCGGTCGAACAGCGTATTTCGTACAATTTCTTTTCGATTTTTTTCTTTTTTTCCTCTTCTCACTTTTTCTATTCTTACTTTTAGTTCATCTTTTGACACGAAAGCCGATGAATCACTCGCCAGTGACACATTCGAGTTATTCATGAGTATCGTTTAAGGTATATGCTATTAATTCGACGATTTCTCTTTTTCTTTTTTTTTTTTCTTTTCTTCTTTTTCTTTTTTTTTTTTCAGAAATAACGAGTCGAATGTGACACTATTCACCTTGAAACGATTTTCACCCTTTCGATCGAGGAGATTAATTTTTCAATTTTATCTTTATTTCGACATTAAACACACATAAAATTCTTTGACACTTTTGACAAAAATATTTCTGTACAATATAAAAATCGTCATATTTATTCACCATACGTTTACCTATTCCTTTTTTTTTCGTATCACATATAAAATTATTAATAAAAAAAATCGTAGGATATAACGATCGAATTTCTCTTCGAATTGAAAATATATCAAACCTTTTATTTTATTTAGAAAAAGAAAGAAAAATCGTACCCGCCAAATTTTTCTCTCCGCAACGTCTCCATCATATTCAAATCACCATCATCGAGCAGATTCAAACTCCACGCTCCCTCGTTTCCAAGCGGGAAGAAATATTTTCGACGTAACGCGAAATCGACGCCGTGTGTTTCAGGAGAAACCTCGAGGTGGTTGTGAAACTCGCAAGGCGAGCGGATTGTTTCGGATGCTGCCGGCAGCGGGGAACAGCGCACACAGCCACGGCACGGTCACGAGGAAAACCTCGAAATTTATTAACTTGTAAGGTACGTTCTTGCATGCGCAACACCAGCCACCCATGGCTTCGATAAAACCTTACTTTCGTTACTTTCTCACAGTTGCCCCCCTTTTCCGCTCCCGAGCGGAGTCGTTTATTCGCCCGCGCGATAAAACTCGTCCGGTATACGCCTCCCATCGGTTTCTCGCGAGGGGGGCAACCCTTTTCATTTGAACTGCGGCTGCCTGCTGCCGCTCGTGAAGAAATAATGTTGGGAGGAAAAAAAAGAAAAGAAAGGAAAAGAAAAGAAAAGGAGGAATACACGCTCTTCTCCCCTCCCTTTTTTAACGATCGCTCTTAACCGCGCCTTTTCGCGTCGACGACGCGCTCTTCTCGCGAAATTTGCGACCACAGTGTATAAATAAGAAGAACTTTAGCAATGATGCGTGCCTTTCGCGTTTCTTCTGATCTTTTTTTTTTTTGTTCCTCCTCTCGTAAAATCTTGGAAGTTATATTAGTATAAGTTAATATTGATACGGATTGTAAGTAGTTAATAACGATCGAGTTTAATGGGTTTTTTTGTTTTCTTTTCTTTTCTTCGGATGAAGAAGTATATATTTTTACGAAAACGTTATCATGTGAAATTGTTATATCGTTTTATTTTGTTAGAATGGTTTAAATTGGAATTACGAAGTACGTGTATGGCGGAGTTTGTGATTTAAATTGAGCGAAAGTTGGTATGTTTAGATTAATATATTTGCGCGACGCTTTTCGATTTTGGAGATTAAAATAAACACAAAAACTGACTGTAAATATACCTCGGTTGAGGTATATTTATGTATTTATTTAAATTTGTCTTGGGCGAAGTGTGTTGATGGTGACGGAGATAGAATTTCACTCTGTTGCTTGTAATTTAATAAATAAGCCTTAGCCAACAATTTTTTGTTGTTCTTTTTCTCTCTAGATATCTTCAATCGAAATAATCAGTCTGTGTATGATTAAAAAAAAATTTTCGTTTCTTCAATGATTTCTTTGTATTACAGTTTATTATATGTTCTTTGATGTACAGTCGAACACACTCTTATAACAATTAATTTATGCGAAATTTGTCGACCAATGTTGTTTACAAGCGTTGTGTAGCAAAACGACTTCAAAATATATTCCTTGCAAGTATGCCTGAACTTTGTCACTCATAAATCTCTCCTGTTATTCGTGAATGATGTTACCACGTTTTCACCACGTCGTAGCTGTTTCAAAAATGAATGTTTTAAAACACTTACGTAATTCCATTTAAATCATAACCATTCAACGATTATAAAAAGTTGAATAATTATTCGAAAATCCGATTTAACTCAAATTTGAAATTTACACTTCGTTGGTAGATTCTATAAAAATAAATTTTTAAGCATAAAGAGTCCAGCCATTTTGCAAAATTACAAATCTGGTTATCAATAATAGTATACATTTTTGATAATAAAGTTCGTGACACGATCTATTTCCACTAGCAATAATAGTTTTCAAACTAAAAATTCATAAAAGAACAAGGCATTCTGAGATCCATGATTTTTACCAAACGAAGAATATTAGAATCAATATAAATGTATAATAAGAATGATAAAGATGAGTACCACTTATATCATAAATAATCTCGATCGATTATTCAACTTTTATCATAATGCAATCCAACGTTCTCGAATGTTTGATCGCTCGTCCTCGTGCCATAGCGCCACCCAGCGATGGCGTCTATTTTCCGCGATTCCGCGAGCTCCTCCACTGTCTATGGTCAACTATAAAGGCCATCTGTTCGCATTTAGAGTCCCCTTTATACAGGCGGTGACGTCATTACAAGCACAGATAAACGAAGACCAACACCCACTCGCGATTCGCTGTCGCCGCCTCACCTTTTCCTCCACTAAAGTCGTCTATTTCCCTCGATCCATCCCTCCTTCCCCTTCTTCCCGTATCTCTCCATCCGTCAAATTTCGTTTTAGAGTCGTCGTGCGACGCTCCTCCTATACGAGGCGGCCGTTTAACGACCGTTCCCCTAATCTTCTCGCGAATCGGTTTTTCGAGGAATCATTCACGGGGCTGGATGGAGGTGCTTTTGGCACGGATAACACGGCTGGATTTATTGTCATTCGTAAATCAATGGTTACGCCAGTTTCCGCCGCCTTCCTAACCAACCGTTCCAGCGCTTTTGACCACGTGATTCCTCGATCGTGCCTTCCATCAATCTGTGTCGCTATTATTGAACTGTTTTTCTTTTTTTCCTCTTTTTTTTTTTTTTTTTTT
>NW_006263372.1:3576660-3590103 GCF_000469605.1 Apis dorsata
GACTTTTAACCAATTTAAAAAATTTTCCTCTCGATTTACGTAGCATAACATCTTTTCAAGAGATTTGGTTATGGAAGATTGTCGGATAATTTGTTGACGTCCTTTCCTTGTTTCTTCTTGACGTCCGAACACGCCATATTAATTTTCTTTCTTAAATTGTTGGCGAATACTTTTATTTTAATTCGAGAGCAACATATATATATATATATATATACACATACACACACACATAGTTTTACTTTTAAACGAACTTGAGCGAATTTCTATTCAGATTTGATCAAGTTTCAATCGCATCAAATTTGAACAAAAAAGATACGTCGATTTATCATAAATGTTCAGTAGAGTGAAACTATTCGCATTTTTTATTTCCCCATTGAGAGTAAATATCATTAAATATAATTGCGATAAAAACCGTGTTATCCAGGCGTCTCCTCATCAATAATCGAAACGGCTAAATAACGAAGTGTGGGATCACACGAAATGATCCGTACGAAGCTAGAAAATTAGTCGGTCCACCGTGAGCGCCCCTCGGCGGCGTTCCAGCGAGTTTCGCGTTGGCCCGCAGCCAGGCGTCCCGACGCTTGCCGAGAGGGTGGACCGAGTCCGGCCGAAGACGGCGTCCCGGCGTCGGGCGTCCGTCAGTGCGTGTGTGGCATGGCTGCGAGGCGCTACGGCGACCTAGACGCCCTCCACCTCGCGATGTGAGCACACCCGCAAAACGTCCTCGAACGATCGCTCAACGATCCCACGATTTTTTTTTTTTTTTTCTTTTTTTACACGTCTCCTTGCCTCATCGAGCATATATATGTATATATTTATATATATGTATATATGTGTACACATCGTGATCGAAACCAAGTGCGACGACCTCGCGAAGAATAATCGAAGAGCTCGCGTGCAAGCTCCAGGAACTTGGAAAATTTCGACGGATGTTTGGAAATATAATCGACGAGAAATCGAAGAAGGGGGCTCGTTCGTTTGCGCGATTGTTGAATTCGTGAATCCTGTTTACCAAGGTTCGAGGACAGTCTGAGGGGGTTGAGGGGTCGAGAGTGAGAAGAGAGTTTCGAAAAGTGACGAATTGTGTTGCAACTTTTTGACCAAGTCGAATAATAATTCTGTCTTCCTTCCCTTGGTTAGTTAGGGATCGAGGAAAAGTGGCGTGCAAATTCGATTAATTTCGATCGTGAATTGGAATGTGTTTGAATGAGATGTCGGGGACGGAAAGAAGGAGCGGAGGATAACGAGTGATCGGATTCGAATATCGCGGAGAAATAGAGGAAGGATCCTCGATCTGCGTCTCGCGGAAAACGAAAAGCGAACGTACCATTCCCGCAGCGAGACGATGTTGCATTCCCTTGTAAAGAAGAAGTCGTCGAGGGTGTTCATCCCCGGCGTTGTATATAAATGCTCACGTAACGTGGACCACAAGTACACTCCTGTCTGATAGACCTTCGTAGAGTTAAGAACTGTATAGGATGTTTAATTAGATTACGATTTTTAAAGCGAGGCTTCCAAGAGTACTTCTACGATATATAAAAAAGAAAAGTGTGAATTGGTGAATTTTGAAGAGATTATCCGAGAAACGTTTAACTCTTATTCTATTCGATGTTTCTCACGACGAAAAAGTGCGAATCGATGACTTTCGAACGTTCATTCATTCTTGTCACTACTCGCGAAATAATAATGCATCGGTTAATGGCTATCAGAGAGGATTAAAAAAATCTCGTTTATCCCTTTATCGTCAAGATAAAACAGTGCGAACAAATATGAGTTTTGGAAAGAAGTATCACGAGAAATAAATTCATTCTATATTCATCCATCCATTACTTCTTCTTCTTCTTACGACGAAACAAAAGTGCACAAACATCTTCCTCTGAAACGTTCATTCACTCATTCGTATTTAAAGAAATAACGATTCCATCGATAGAATTCCTTCGATCTTGCTCACGTGAAATCTGTGTGTCTATTCTCATTATTATCCAACAAGATCTCTCATACGAACAGAACCACGCATCCGCGACAAACATGTCACTGACCGTATCCGTAAATATTAGCAAGTTGTTTGCCGATGATCGACGTTATCCGAAATTTTCGCTGGTCACCAAGTCGCGCCAATGATCGAAGTGACCGGCGCGTGTAATCCGCTGGAGGCGCTTGTCAAGATCGTTTCGGTTGTCGTGGCTTGACAACCGCCTGGACAAGTTATGCCGGGCCAAAAGTGACGGGAGCAAAAGTTTGGAGAGAGGCCGATGCGTTTGTCGACGAAACGGTGGCTTCCACTTCGCTCCAGTGAACGAGAGCAAGACAACGACGAAGAAGAAGAAGAAGAGGAAGAAGAAGAAGAGGAAGAAGAAGAGCAGGAGGAGGAGGAAGTATAAAAATCAGAAGAAGAGGAAGAAGAAAGGGGGGGTGGTGCTTCGAGAGGAGCTCGTCGTCCGACCTGATCTCTCGTCGTTTGCACGCGTGCAGCTCCCTGTGGTGTGCACGTGCGTGGCTGCGTGCGTGTGTATAGTGCAGGAACCGACGATGGAATATCGGTGAGGTCACGAGGTCACCGCAGAATGCCTGAGCCGAGGGCGAAGCGCTGTAAACACTGTGACGGTACGCCACCATTTGGCCGCGACGCCCGTGTGCGGCTTTCTCCATCGCAAGCACGAGGAACACTTGCCCCCGTTTCTGCTAACTCGAAACACCTATTTTTACTAACGTATTAATAAATATTAATAATAAATGTTATTTTTCTTTTTTTTTTTACCACGTCTCCCTTTAATATCGAGCTTATTAACCAATCCCTCTTACCCTCTTTTGTGGTTTGCCTGTGTCGGAGATCCTGTGTTTGGAGAGATGTTTGGTATTTGGCGTTGTTTGGTGTTTGTGCCTCTCTTTTTCTTTCTTTCCTTCTCTGTCTCTCTCTATCTCTCACGTGTGTTGTGACGATACTGTTAATGATAGATCGGTTTGTATACACGTAACTAGGGTGTAACACCGTTTTTGCATGACGTTGGTTTCTTCTGTTTGTTTCTCTTGGGGGATAGGGTTTTAAAGAGGAACGTGTTTCACGGTGGGGAGTTCTGGGCTTGGCTGCCGCGGGTAGGTCGGTGAATCGTAACACGGACGATGTCAACACCCTCGCTCTCCTCTCTCTCTCTCTCTCTACACACATATATTTCACGCGCGATGAAAAATTTTACGTACTTTTTTTTTTTTTAATTCTGTTATCGCTTAAGATTAAAAAAAGAAAAGAGAGAGAGAGAGAAAATGAATAACACCAAAAAAAGTTAAAACATACGTTTACCGGTATCTCTCCATTAAACTCGTATAACGTAATGTATATTGTAATTAAGGAACGTAAGTTTTCCCTTGTTTCAACAGCCAGGTTCGTCTAATAAAACGTATCTCATCGAAAGCCGTTTCACCAGTTGAAAAAGAGAGAACCGCGAAAGTATCATTAAATTGCTTGTTTCTCGGACTGTGAGGCAGGCCGTTGAGAAAAGCCAGATGGCGCGTGGTCGTAAAGCGGATGAAAAGTCGAATTTCCGGCCGAAAAATCGTTCTTAATTAGGAACGGGTGAGGAGGCAATTTTATCTGTGGGTCATTTATTCCGCGTCTCTGGGGCCGGACACTTGGACCAGGCTTGAGGCAGACCAAGGCGAACGCGCATAGCGCATTCCAATCGGATGGCAACCACGTCCAACTACATTCTCCTCCGCCTCACCCCCTCATCCCTCGCCTTCCCCTCCTCATTCTCAGCCTCTCACCGCTCCTCACCGCCAGTATTTTTATCCTCGGTTATTCACCCTCTTATCTGCGAATAGAGGCGCCCCTTATCCACCTGGATTCATGCCTTCTTTTCTGCTCTCTCCTGTCTCTCTTATCTTTTCCTATACACATATATGACCCTACGAGTAACGCAAACGAGAAGTTCTCTTGTCAAACGTTATTTTTTTTTTTTTTTCTTTTTCTTTTAAATTTCTCGCTTGATCGATTTTTTCGTCGTGATCGATGACGCAAGATGTATATCGTTGTTTATCTTTTTTTCTAAAACAGAACGTAAAAGAAAATAGCGGTTTCTTAGTGAAAATGATTCGATGTCTGTCATCTGGATTAATGATTAGTAATTATTTATTTGTTATTCGAAAACGAATCTTATTTAAATAATTCAGAGATGAAAAATTACAAGGTCTTATCTTTATACTTTATTTCAATCAACACGATATTATCAACGTGCTCAACGATTTCTCCAAACATCAATCCTCTTAAATTTTTCCAAAATGAAGAATCAGGGACGGTTTTCTTACAGGGGAGGATAGAATTCGCGGGATAGAAGCACGTATTTGCAGGATCGAAGCGCGTAGTGTCAAGAGGTGTTAGCGGATGGATGCCCGTTTATTTGAATTTCTTCTTTCCCGATCGATCGTCTATGCAAACATCGAGGCGGTCAGGGATGGTAACGATCACTTCGGCCTACATTTTTTTTTTTTTTTTTTTTCCTCCATCGATTTTGCCCCCGGTCGTTTCGCTGCCGTATCTCTTTTTGTTTTTTCGAAACGTCAAAGCGCCCGATTCGTCCAGATGGCCGCGATTAAAAAAAGGATCTTTTTCTCTCTCTTTCTCTCTCTCTCTCTCTCTGTTTTTAGCGAGCACGGTTACGTTTCCGCTAAACCGGCACCGTCTGCATCCAGAATTCTTAAACAAAATTTATAAATACGCGGATAAGTCGGGCTCCGCGTTTCTTTTCCGCACGGTGTGCGCTAGGTCTACGTCTTGTAAACACACGTTTTCACGGACGCGCGCTTGCAAGCGCTCTTTCGTTTCGCGTATCGAAGCCGATGGCGAAACGAAGTGAAAAGGGATGTTATGAGATCCGAGCTTTAACGGATCCAAATGCCAAGGTCCTGCGTTGGAATTTACCGCGCCAGAAGCCTATAAGATCTCGGTGAGTGTATTATAAAAAAAAAAAAAAAAAGAAGAAGAAAATAAAGATTGACGAGATATTTTCGAAGAGATTTATTTTTTTTTTATTATTATCTTTGCGAAACGTGTATATATGCAAGGGATAACATGCTTTCTTTCGTATCTTTGGGATTTTTTTCTTTCAGAATTTAATTCTTATCTAATGATTCAATTCTATATCTCGGACAGAGATTCATAAATTGAGGAATTAACACTTTGTACTATTCGTTATTTAAAAAAAAAAATCTTCTGATCAAATTTTAAATTTCTTTCTACCTTCTATTGACTCGAAGCAGAGAAGAATTCTTTTTACTAGAAGAATCGAGAATTATCGCTTTTGAGTACGATCAAGAAATCGAAAAATAGCTTTTCAAGAAGAAGGCTAGATTCATTACAGTTCGTCCAACTATTCTTATAAAATATTACAACAAGGCTAATTACGGGTACGTGTGTTCGAAATCGAGTCGATAATAGGGTATTACTTCGAAAGACCTCGAATACATGGGAAATATTGTGAAACGACAAGGAGACGATGTGATGTATGATACGGGAGACGAGTCGATGATTACCAGGAATCCATTTCTTCGTCTTGTTAACGAACGTCCGCCCCTTTTAATTACTTTCTTCATTAATCAGCGACCTGGTCCCTTGGATAGAGGTCATTAACTTTCCAAGGGAAGCAAGCGCCCTGTCATAAGTTAATTGACCGTCTCGTAGAATCTCTTCTTCGAGAGCCAATCTTTTCACTCCCCCGTTGTCAGATAGTTTGTTTTACCTTTTCAGGAAATAATCCCCTTTCGCTTTAAATGGAGTTTGAATTATTCGAAGCGATACGTCACGAAAATATCCGTATATTATTTTAGAAAACCTCGTACATTGCATTTAACTTATATAATGGATTATACATTGAAAATAACCATCATTTTCTTATCCTGTAATTTAAAATTATTTTTTTTTTCATCCCTTGTTGAAAATATCGATAAATTTTAAGAATTTCATATTTCATTAATTTCAAAATTGCTCTCTGTACAATCCTTCTATATCCTGTATCCTTAAAATTTCACGCGAAACAATGTTAATTCGATGAAACGATTCATTTAATCGAATTAGAAGCACGAAAATCTTTCCGACTAATACGTCTTCTAAGATTTTCAGATTTACGGTCGACACGATCGACACCCAATATCAATATTTCCACGGATCCGATCGAACTAGAAACGTTGAAACAACGGGCATTAAAAGCGCCATACGCGCCGGATTCCACGGCGATGCATCAACGTTTAATAATAATACGCGATCGGGAATCGTATGGAGGCAATCGATGTTATATCATTGCCACCAGAGATTTAACATTAGATACATTGTATATTATCGAAATTCGAAATACACGAATAAATGTTGCTTTTCGTCCCAGGCCATTGAAAAATGTCGTCGTGTTTTAAACCTTTCGATCGGTCGAGAATGATCATCTCTATTCCCAATCTTTTTCCTTTTTTTTTTTTTTTTTTTTTTTTTTTTTTTTTTTTTCTTTCTTTCTTTCTTTACGAGATCATGCTTGTTCTTCAAAGAGGAAATTTTATCGAGGGACAGTGAAATATCGTACCGTTCTGGCCGTATACACCTTCTTTATTTCCGCGCCTTTTTATTCCTCCATTACGTAAGCTTTGAATTATTTCGATCTTTATTTTCTTTTTTTCTCTCTCTCTTTCTCTCTCCTTCGGTTTCTCTCGCGTTGCTTTTGTGATATTTCGTGAAGGCCACGGAATCGTTATAAAATATCGCGTGGGCGGGCTGGACAAATGTTCGATCATGCGACACGAGAATGCCTCGAACGACATCTAGCGTCTATAAATTTCCATCTAAAAGTGTCCACCTTGCCAATGCGCCCGGTCTTGCAAAAATTTTTTTTTTGATTTACGTTCCACCAGACTGTTCTTCGCGTTAATCAAAAAAAAAAAAAAAAAAAAAAAAAAAAAAAAAAAAGAAAAAAAGAAAAGAGAAAAAAAGAAACGGAAAAAAGAGAAAGAAAAACCTGGTACGAGGACACTTAGCTTAGGCGAATAGATTAAAACGATCGATCGGGATTGGTTCGTCATGGTGATTTTTCAGCGAGACCAATGGGAAAACCGGACTGGCAGGTGTTTTGATTTATGGTGACGGGTTTCCAGCAACGAGCGGCCCTCGCGTTGCGACAGTTTAATCTCTCGTTGAGTGTCGAACGTGGTCGAAACACGTATCTAAAACTGTGAAATTTGGTTTATTCGCCGTGAAATGTCGCTTTTATGCTTTTAAATCGACGATTGCCGATGATGGCGTAACGAACGTTATGCGAGAGTGGAATTATTTCGCGCGTATTTCTGCAGGAATCGAATTAACGCGTTTTCTCGAATTAGTAGTATTAAAAATGAGCCGTAGATTCGCGAATGACGATCGTAAACTCGGAATCCAACATCTGCCGATGGATAAATTTAAATCTGACTGATTTCGAAGAGAGTCGATCAGGACAATGGGATTGAAAAACTGGTGATTTTATCCATCCAAAACGACTAGAAGGTGGCTTTTTAACTGGTTTTAAACGTCCAGATCGTTTTATGCCAATATGAAAATGCTATGGAATTAGATTAAGCATTGTTGTGATGTTATTTATTTTTGAGTACGTATTTTTTTTAAGATTAAAGCTATATCGGGAGAAATCATCAAATTAGATCTTATATTTTCCAAATCCCTCTGAAATTTTACGTACAACACGACCTTTTTTTTAGCCACTTCAATATTCCTTTGACCTTTTATACTCCATTTCGATTTAAAATTATTATAAACCAAAATAGATCAAGCAATATTTTTAACATCAAATCGATTTTGCATCGAATTTTCCAAACCCCTTTGGAATTCTATTTACGACACTACCTTTGCCTACGTTCCTCGATCATATCCGAATCCCTTTGACCTTCTACACCCCATTAAAGTTATTAACCGAACAGTAGATCAACTATTCCATCAAACGATATTTTTTTCAATACCTTTAACGCCCTCTCCTCCAAACTAACTACACAAACCAAACATTCTACATTCTATTTTATCCCCCTCTCCTCCCAATTTCAATTACAGAACAGATTACGTTCCACTTTAAAAAACGGGAATTTCGAATCGATCTTTTCGAACTTCTTCTCCAAACTCCTCGCGGAATTCTATATACGGCACGACCTTCACAGGAGGCTGGCTGGACGCGGATTTGGCAGGGCGATGGTCTACTAGGTACGCCTAGTTCGATTATTTATCGGGACGGTATGCGGCGATGCGTGGGCAGCGATCGCTCGCGTTCTCGGTTGCTTTTCATTCGTTGGCCGGCCTCCAAACGGCGACACCCTCACACTTTTTGCTCGAGCGCACGCCGCTCGTATTCGTGTAATACGCCGGTTCCGTTCCGTTCCGTTCCGTTCCGTTCGTGTGATGCACCACTGACACGCGTCTCCCTGTGTTGTTACGTCGCCGACCGATTACGTGCGAACTTTTCGCCTCTCCTCTCCTCTCCTCTTCTCTCCCTCCTCCCCTCACGGATTGGCCTCATCAACCCTTCCGTGCCCGTTCAGCCTCGCCACTTTTATCCTTTCACTAGCGCCAGCAGCGCGTAAGACGCGAGAGGTTTATTATTGGAGAGGTGTCGGCCGGCATTAAATTCGACGGGGACCGCGACCGCTAATTTATGGATCGTGCTATTGTGTAAAGGCCGTCGAGGGTTGTTTAACCCGTGGAATTCGGGCTTGTTTACGAGATGCGTTATCGCGCGAATAATTTGGAATAATTGTTTCTGTGAACGATTTGGGGAATTGGAAATTAGGTGTGATTTTTTTTTTTTTTTAATAAAGTAACGTAAAATCTGTTAGTAAAAATCTGGTTGAAGTTGAAGTTTCAATTTAAATTATTATTTAAGATCTTGAAATTTCGTGGCTTCCCATCGGAATATTTTCAGAAGGTCCAATTGTATCACTGTTGTTTGGCATAGATATTCGTTGCTCTTGATTTATAGATTACGAAGTTATAATTTTATTAAAAGAGAATCAGCAGAGAAATCAAAAATTTAACATCAAAAATCATCAAAGTGCAAAGATAAATCAAAGATCGTTATCGTTTATCGTTGAACTTCGAAAAAAAAAGGAATAATAAGTTGAGAATAAGTGCTTAAGAATTAACCTCGAAACTCGTGGCTCTTCTGTTCTACAAGAGACAAATCCTCGACGATGGACAGTCGAGTATTCTTGGACTTGAATATCACGTCGAGGAAGTATAATCGTGAAACAAAGTGCACTACTGTATTAATAGATATCCTTTAAAAATAGCCACGTGATACATTAGCTGCAGTTCGTAAAGCACTCGAATCTTTTCTAGGATTTATCATTCATTCAATGATGGAAATATGGCATCTTTTTATTCATTTTTCTTTTTTCTGCGTTTCTTGTTCGCTTTTCTGAAAAGACGTAAAATTTGTTCGTCAGTAGCAAAGAAAAGCAATGTATCTCCATCATGGAAAATCGATCAGAAAAGGAATACTTTCTTTCTATTTTCCATCGTGTAATTAAATAGCTATGTTCCTTAAGTTAACCAAACTTCCTCTTCAATATCTTTTTCCATTCTCGTATCAAAGTTTGTTTAAATCACTCCACACAAATACAAGACCTAAAAAAATAAAAGAAAAAGATATATTCTGTTCAAATAATTGTACCTTTAATTTCCAATTCGAGTGTGATTACCTCTACGAATGTACGAATGAAATGAAATTTTACTTAATTCGCGTATCGATTCAATGTACCCCCTTCCGAAGAATCGAAGAACAAAAGGCGACACTTGGAATGAATTTTCGTTGCAAACGTTTCCTCGCAATATCTTTTCAAGATTCGAGCCACCGACTTTCGACACCCAGGGCTTAATTCCCGCCACCGCCACCTTACGTAAGAAAGACATCGCGTCCTCCGCAAAAATAACCGAGCAAAAAGTTAAGCGGTGTTTCGACGACGTCGGTGGCAAATAAGCGGGATCACCGATCTTTCTCACAACACAATCCGCCCATAAATTGATCCGCCCCTTCGATCAAGCCATCCTCGCGGAAGACAGTGCTCGAAGCGCTCCAACACTCTCGAGGAGAAGGAAGTGAGTCGTTGACGACGGGGACAGGTGGTGTGGCGGCGGCGAGAGGCCGAGCGCGACGATGGCGCTCCTTTTATCGATCGAGATCCAAGATAATCTCGCCATCTTTCCCTCCTTTCTTTCTTTTTTTTTCTTTTTTCTTTTTTTTCTTTTTCTCGATTCTTTTCTTTCTTCGCGTGTAACCACCGCCCGTGGCCACAGGCGACCGATCTCCTGTTGCTCTTGGCAGTCGTACGCATGGTTTACGCGGTAACAGCTGTGCTCGCACGCACTTTACTCGCGCAAAACATCGCTAATGGACCGAGAACCTCGAGCGTACGCGTAAATATAGTGAAATCTCTCTCTCTCTCTCTTTCACTTTCTTTTCGTTCCTCGGTCGGTCTGATTCCATTTTTACCGTGTAAAAGTCTTCGTGTCATCGTGGGTTCAATTTGTGACACTTCCCAGGAAACTTTCTTCGTTTAATCTTGTTGAGTTTTGCGTGACGTTTTCGTTAGGTTGTTACGTGGATTTGAACGAGAAGGGTGAAGAGAAGGATCCTGGGAAATTGAAAATGATTGAAATGATTCGTTTCGAGTTTGTTTGATCGAAATTTTGCGTTATTCAGGTCAGTAAAGTCTTAGGAGCTTTGATGTTTGGACTTTATGAGAGGAGAATGAATTGGAACTATAATAGAAAGAAACGTATCTGTTTCGACTAGACTGTGTACTAAGTAACTATTCACAGCTGTATATTTGGATTTGAAATTTTATTTTTATTTTTGAAACAATACAATATCCTTCGTTGATTTCAGCTTTAATAAAATAGCTGTTAAAAAATAAACTCAATATATGAATTTTTCAAATGACAAGAGTCTAACTTTTCTTCTTCCCTCTTTGTATCCATTACGATTAAATCTCTCCATCAAAGATTTATTTTTGATGTTCCAAATTTTAAAAAAAATCTTGAGGAATATCATCTGACAATTTTTATTATAAATAAATATCATACCATACTGATTCCTTCTTTTTCGTTGAACATGAGTAGAATATATGCTTTAAAAGATCCAGATCACTAAAAAGGGTTAATTGTATGATTGAATAAACGAATATAATAAATCATTTCAGTTGTCATCGTCATCGAAATTTCAAGTAACCACTGATAATCATGCAAACTGTAAGCATATAGGTTAGGTACGCGCGCGCGTGGATACGAGATGTGTGCCGAAGCTAAACATTCCGCGGAGCGTTCACCCTGGCATTGCTGTAAAAATAAACGGATCGCCAACGGTGCATATCCACCTCGTCCTCGAAGACTTCGTTTCATTTACGATACCAGTGAACCGAACCCAACGTTGCTTCTCTTCCTGCATCCACCTTCTTGGAGACCTTGCACCTGGTCTCCTTCTTAAAGATAAAAGAGAATGACCAACCTGAAGAAGTCGGAATGAATTCATCATTAAAATTCCTTTCCCTCGCTCATATATTCTTCCTTTATTTTATTTTTCCTTCTTCTTTTCTCTCGTCTCCTTCTTCTTCTTTTTTTTTCTCGAGAGAGTGAAAAAATTGCGAAGGTCAAGTTGTAAAGAAGAAAATAGTAATTTCGTCGGGAACAATATTGTTACGAGGTATTTTAGAAAGGCTTCTGAAAAAACAGTTTCTTCTTCCATCGTGTTTTATGGTTCCTTGACCTTGATGCGCAATAGACGCCTCCAACCGCCTCGGAACAAATCTTGCTGTCGGTCGTAAAAAGTGATTTAAAAATGCAGCAGTAAACAGTGGCGCGGAATAGTGATATAAATGCGACCTACTAATCTAGGCAGCTCAGACTTCAAGATCGAAATAAACATTGCTTCCCAACGACACCTCTCCTCGTGTATTGGTCCGTGATTTTTCATGGGATAAATACAATAATATACGACGAAACAGATTTTATTCCTTTTTTTTCACGAGATCGCATCCCAATCGTGCCGCGACCTTCCTCCTCGTGTCTTCGAGGAGGAGATCGGCCGCATCTTCCGTGAAAACGACGTACGAAAGAATATGCAGGCCGGGACGATGCCAAGTGAGTCAGTGAGTTGGACGGTTCACGAAATTAGATCGCGCGGATTATACAGCGCGGCCGGCTGTTCGCGTTGCTGGATCGCTGTAACCGGCATTGATTCATCGGCCCCATCGTGTGCGCGCAGATGTTTGCCGCTGTACAATGAACTGTAGGCAATTTAGTGTGCCGCGTAAATCACAAAGTTCCGTAAGAATTCTTCTTCTCGTCCAAGTTTCGCATTCGAAATCTTGACGACGCAACGCGCGTGTATCGGCCGTTTCGAAACCTCGACGAGAAATTTGTCGGCGTATATCTCATTCCCTTGCGTCAACTTGTGTAAATCGAATTTCTGTAAATCTTCCTTTTCTTCGTACGATAATATGATTTTTTTAAACGAAGACAATGAATTTTTTTTTTAATGGAAAGCGTGTGTCTGGAATCGTGCGTTTCACCTTTCGAAGGATATATTTAGAATGGAGGAGAAATTGCAGTTTTGTTACGTTTTTGGACGAACGGCGTAGAGGAGTTGCGCAGCAATAGTGTGTAATTCGCGTGGACCAAAGGGATCGTGGTAATTCAGTCGGAGGGCGGAAGATCGGGTGACACAACATGCGCTTAATAACAGAGATTAGAGAGACGGGGCTGGAACAAGAGGCAGTAGCAAATGAAAAACGAGGATCGGACAAGATATGACGACGCCTGGCACAGACTTGGCTAGGTGTCTAGGAAGCGACTATTCTCCACCGTTGTAGCCCTTAATGAGCCCAACACGAGACCAGTCCAACCTCTTTAACTCTGTTTCTTCTGTCAACCGCTTCTGTCCGCTTCGCGGCCTCGCTATCTTCTCTGCCTCTTCCTCCTCGTCTTCGTCTTCGTCTTGGTCGTCTTCTTCCTCCTCCTTCTCTTCTTCTTCATCTTCTCCTCCTTCTCCTCCTTCTTCTTCTCTCTACCTCTCCACCCTCATCTTCGGCCGGAGCATGACCTGGATGGTACCCAAACGAAATACCATTCTCGTCGCTTCCTTTTTCGCGCGCCATTTTGGAGAACCGGGCGTCGCGTTGCTCCAATTCGCTCGGCCGCCACCATCGCCATGCTTATTCGGGTAAACAGCTTTGTGCCTGTCACCGGGAATTAATGAACCACGATCATCGCCGATTTCCTAAATCTCGCTCGATTCCCGCTCTTCCTTTTTTTTCTTCCCCCTTCCAAAACCCTCTTCATTTGTTTCGTAGAGGAATTGGTATGATATAAAAATTTTAAAAGTTTGTAAAGATACTTATATTTGTTATAGATTTTGTTATAGATTGTAATTGGAAAAAAAA
>NW_006263372.1:3590302-3592520 GCF_000469605.1 Apis dorsata
AAACAAGAATTAACAGTTTGTAAATGTCTCGACATTTGTAACTTGTCGCATTAACGCGGGATATTAAACGATGACGCTAATCGATTGTGTCGATTCGAATTGTTTTTCTTGGACATGAAGAGTGAAGTTCACCGGACATGTCGCGACAAATAACGAATCGATTAGAACTTCAACTTGGATTGAACTTGTTTACTCTGGCCAGGGATTGGCGAGTTTTCGTCACGACACTACATTCGAGAGGCAATTGGAGTCGTCGATAACAGCAGTCGTCAACCAGGAAATACCTCAATGCCAATGTTGCTCGGCTACACGAATCTCGAAACTTGCCTTTATCCATTATCCACTTCCTGCTATTCACTTTTGTACGACCGCTGATAGATAGAATTGGCTGGCTTCCGGACATATTGTCGATCGTTTTGTCCCCACCCTCCCTCCTTCCTTGAGAAACGTTTCTGGCCAATTTGGTCGTTAAACATGCGTTTATTTATATTTAAACGAGAGACACGTCGCCACTTCCAAAATTATTTGTAGTCTGTTTGTCAGGGATATCCTACCACGAAGGATCGAAGAAATATCTGTATTTAGAATTTAGAATCGGCTGTACGATACGATAGATTCTCAGATACCCGTATCGAATCAAATAATGATCATTGCAAAATTATATAATTGTATGTTCGTTTATTTCCAATGTTAATGACAATAAGAATCGGTTGAAACGAAAGTTCAATCAAATGTTACCTGGAGATGAACAAGTTTATCAAATCGAAACGTTTCACGAGTTCTTGAGAAAATTGGAAGCAATTCGCGAGATCGGAATATTATTACGGCGATGACAGCCGTTCTGCGATTCGTCCCAGTTGAAATGCTCGCTTTAATGACTCTATAACTACTTTATGTATCGAATCGAACTACTTGGAACAACGCTTAGCTATCGAATGATTTTATATGCCATAATACTTTCCACCATTTTATTTGATTTTCAACCTTCAAATCTTTATCGATCGATAAATTAAATTCGATTGTATTTCTAATTTATGAAGAAGAAAGCTTAATACTATATTATAATATTAAAGATTAATTTATGGTAGAAATTACCTCAATCATTTCTATGTTCTTAAAATATATTGATATGTCAAGATTTTTTTTTTATTCACGATTTTCTTATCCATAAATAATTGAAAATATTTTCGATTACTATATGTTGTATTTTTAAGATATAGGATAGGATTAAGTTTGATGCCAAATGTAGGCAAGAATATTTAAAGAATATTTAAACATAAGTGCTAAGATATGGGAATAAATTTGGGTTAAGTTTAAAATAGATTCAGGCTAAATTTGGATGGAAATCGGAGATGGTCTGCTATATTATTCCAAATAATTACGAAAGAAAGAAAAAAAGATTTAAAACGGGATAGACATGAATTTACAAAATTTGAAAGCATTTTAAGAGAAGGGAAATATCGAAGAATGTCAATAAATAAGGAAATCTACGATGAACTGGAACGAAATCGAAACCGGCTATTTCTACCCATTAGAAGAACGTAAATTGTCGCGTCGCAGAACGGCCCGTTTCAACACTGATATTTACGTTTGGTCTCCGCTAACTGGTTCGCCGGATTTATCCGCAACCTTGGAAATAACGGTCGCGATTTGTCTCGCTGGTAATATGTATTTGAACCCATTAAAAGCTTGAATACGCATCAGGAGGGGGATCTTAGTTGGCTCCTTGCAACTTTGTTATCATGGCACGATGTAGATTTCGAAAATTCTACGATTAAATTTGATGCTGTATTATGTAAAAAACAATTTTTCTCGCCAACTTTTATATATAGATCAATTTGAAGGAAAATTCATAAATTCATAATTCAATCGAAGGAGAGATTACAATAGAACGTTAATTAATCCAAATTTTGATTATTCCAACGATCGGTTGTTTCCACACAGAATGAATAACATATTTATTAGCGTATTTAATAAAAAAAAAACGCGAGAAAAAATTAAAAATTTTATCGTCAAAACCTATCCAGAAAATAGAAAAAAATATGCCGTTGAAATCCCTTTTTGGATTATCCCGATATCTCAATCCGTTGCCGAGATATACGGGTTCAAAGTTTCCATAGCGGTTAACATAGCGCGGAAATTATGAATGAAACCATGACCTACATTTTTTCCTGGAAACGCGTACTACGTTTTTCTAGGAATCGCGTCTGCCGCTTGT
>NW_006263372.1:3592577-3592914 GCF_000469605.1 Apis dorsata
GTTTGGGGTAGGTCAGCGAGACGAGGTGCGAGCGAGAGGTCCGAATAACCGAAAAGGATGGAAATAGTAAACGATTAAAAATTACCTTTTTCTTTACACGACGATATCTCGGCAACCGGAAGTCGTATCGAGATAAATAAAAAAGCATTTTAAAGGGGAAGGATCCGCGCTTCTAATGGTCTTTGATTCGTTCACCGGAAGTAATTGTCTTCCGAGTTATAGCGTTTCAAAGTTTTCCTAATTTTAATAGGATTTAATCGGGTTTAAAGTATACGATTAAAAATTACCTTTTCTTTAAAAGATGATATCTCGGAAACCGGAAGTCGTATCGGGATAA
>NW_006263372.1:3592934-3596613 GCF_000469605.1 Apis dorsata
TAAAAAAGCATTTTAAAGAACAGAATTTCACGCTTCTCGTCGTCTTTCATTCGTTGACCTGAAACCAATATTTTTGTAATTACAGCGGTTTAAATTTTTCTTAATTTTAATAGGGTTTAATCGAGCTTCAAATGACCACACCCTGTAACGAAATTAGGTGAGGATCGGCGAATTGATAATTCGTTGTCTCGCCCGCCAGTGTGGACAGAAATAAACGGTAGCATACGCGGTTAGTGGACGAAAATACGAGAATTTGGTATCATTTGTCACGCGAACGTAACGCGCCCACTAGACATAATTATGAACCTCGAACGATCACGATTTCGCGGGCAATTTATAGTATAGACGCGCCTGTAAATGTCAGCTAACGTTCCTCTTGACGAACATTCCGCGAAACACGAGTCGCAACACTTCCACAGCTGGTCACGATACGCCATCGTAAAACTGTTCGTCACCGTCGTCCCCATTTTTACGATATACATACCCGGATGTTTCTCGCCTCTCCTCCTCCCCCTCTCTCTCTTTCTCTTTCTGCTCTCACACCTGCTGCCACACCAAACAAAATTGCGAATATTCGGAGGTGTTCGACGGCTTTCACAAATGTTATCTTTAATTGATATCGGACGAGAGATGAGAAAGGTTCGTTAGTGTCACAATTGGACGTGTTTTTACCAAGATGGAGGCCAGTTTGAGGCCACCTACGAGTGTGTCTGTCTCGGTCGAGATCACGTGAAAAACGGTAAATTGTTTCGGTGTGGTAACTCGACCAATATAAAGTCTCGTGATTAATGCACGGTTTCTTATTCAATTTCACGCGTAGACGGCTCATTATTAATCAGTGAGGAAATGTAAACTGTGTCCTGCGTTGAGTAGCCGTTTCTGGATTGGTCTCAGTCTCTTGTCGAACGCCTCTTATACAGGAAATTTCGTTCGTTATTAAAATTACGAACGATGACAACTTAATGCCCCGAATTTGTCAAAATTTTTCTGGCTCGGATTCCTTGTTATCTAGTTATTATCTCTTATTTCGCATGGATCGGTCGATGAAAGTTCTCTTGATGCGATTTCATGTTTAGAAGAGTTTGATGATGATGAGGATGATGATTTACAATCGTTGGCTATTTGTTAAATGGCGCTTCGTTTTTTCAATGAATTTTAGAACCGAATTATTGGGCACAGGAAGAACAGACGTAAATAAAATAGAATATATCATCTTAAGTTTTAGATCATTCCTTAATGAATTGGCATTGGTTGAACTACATTAAAATATCCGTGCCAGAATCAAGAGATCTAATAACCTGTCAAAATCGTTATACACAATGATTTTTACATTCTATTTCTTGATCCATTATCATTCATTCTTTCTTTCTCGTTTATGCAAACATCATGGAAGAATCATTTCTTATGATTGTCCGCAAATATTTACATATAAAAAATTTGAAAATTAAAGAAGCACACCGTTCATAGAAAAAAATTATTCAGAGATATCAACAAAATTTGTCAAAGAAAAACTCCAATCGTCCAATCTCCCTGATATTTTTATCCTCTCTCCATCCATGCGATAACGATGCAGGCCGCCCGCGCCGAATTCTATCCTAGGAAGTATTTCGAGCTGCCTTCTTTCCTTACACTCGGCCTTGCAACAGCATCCAAAATTCTCGAGCGATTACGCGTGGATCGCGGAGCAACCAATAAACGACGCTCCCTGTCCTAGAATAGAATTAATTCATCGTTTCTGCCATGGCATTATAGGGGCGCGGCGTTAGTTGGCAACCACGATAAACACACTCGTGCCGCGGACGTCACACAGGATTTTCGTGTAATTTCGCGAGGGAGACGCGACCGTTCGACATTTCACCCACGCGTCCCCCTCTCTCCTATTCGCCCAAGAATCGGTTTTCGCGCCCAAAATGCCGTGCACGAGACGCGCGATACCGTGATCGATCGACCGCCCGGATATTTTCGACACGCCGTGTATTCGCCCACGATTCGTCGGGGATCATTGGGATCGGAACAAGTTCAAGAGCGAGGACACGCGATTCCATTTTTCGTCCATTGAAATTTTCTCGAGGTAAACTTTACTTTTTTCCTTTCTTTTTTTCCTTTTTTCTTTTTTTTTTTTTTTTTTTAATATGTTGAAACATGGTTAGATGATTATTCGAGTTAATTTCCTCTTCTAATGGTATTCGATAAGAATGTAATTAGCGTCTGTTTAATAAATACATTATTTTAGAAATAAGAGAATCGAGAAAATTGAGAAAATTAATTTAATATCTCTCTATTTTTCACGTTTCAAACTTAAATGTTTTTAGTCGCGATAATTTTCAATCGAAAAGTAATAATACTTTCATGTGTAAACGTATATCTCCACGATATTCCAATAATTTTCAAAGTCTCATAATGCAAAAAACGTTGAACGAAGCTACGATTACGGAAACCATCGTTTCAATTCACTCGCCTTGGAAAGTTTCAACGCGATAAAGCGTCACGATATAAATCTTATCGTCGACTCGATTTCGAACCGCGCCCAAACAATATAATACGCTTGATCCTTTCTCGTTTATTCTATCTCCTCTTCTAAAATCATTCTATAATAACGATCCATCGTGTGAACGCGCGAAATTCGTTTCTTTTATCGCTGTTCGGTAGAAGAAACGCAAGTTATGGATTGTATATTAAAAAAAAAAAAAATAAAATACGTTTATTCGCGAATTTGCGTCTCGTCGGTTGGAAATTTTCATAAGGCATCATCCAGGAGCCCTCGAAAATCTCCGGCTAGACCCGGCCTGTCCTTGCATTACGGATATTTCGGTCCGTAGTATTAGACGGTATAAAGGCAGAACGGTTCCCCTCTTTGCCATTCCCGGCATGGCCAGACGTTGGCAAACGCTATGTAAAGCGTTCCACCGAATCTTTCTGCCCCTTTTTTGCCTTTAAACGTCGCCTGTTACCACCTCTCTTTCGTCACTTTCGTCGCCTTCCTTCGTTCAAAATTCACCTTCTGAAATTTCTCTCCAACGAATCGAATCGATCTTCTCTTTTTTTTTCAAATGAAATCGAAATTAATATTGGGATGTGTGGAATCGAATTACGTTTCGTGTTTTGATGGACACGAGAAACGATGCAGATTGAAGCAAATTGTATAAAGTCGTTATTATTGTATTCTGTGAGTTATATAGCCGGGAATATGGTTGAAATTTGATCAAGAACATCTCTATATTTTCTTTGATTAAACAACAGAAAATATAAATTTGTGTAAAATTATATATAATATATTTATATATAATATAATTATATTATTAATATATTTGTGTAAAAATATTCGAAGAATATCGGATAGATCTGGAACAATTTTACGATATTTTCTCAAAAATATATAACGTGTAATCTATATAATAATTAAGAAATATTCAAGTTTAATTTGTACAAGTAGAGATGATTCGCTTAAACATTCACGTATCAGCGATACCTGTTTGATCTTCCTCTTTGAAAAGAGTTCGCGTTCCGCGTGTAAATCGGATAGGAAGCATAAAGGAGGATTAGAGATTTGAAAGATCCATGTCGTAGATCAAGGAGAGACCCATCTAGACGGGAAACATCGACTCTATATTAAATTTATCTTTCTTGTGAATAACAAGTTGTTTATGTAGCTCGTCAAACGATATATATATATATATAT
>NW_006263372.1:3596873-3598413 GCF_000469605.1 Apis dorsata
ATACAGATTATGAAGAATCTCGAGGAATCGGATTAGAATAAATTATTAAATCGCTTTGGAAAAAATATGTAATATATGTAATTCGTTTCTTGTCACAAGTGAAATAAATTTTACAATTTCTCGAAAGAACTTGAATTAAATCAAAAAAATAATAATAAATTGGAATATACTTTTTTGATCACGTCCATTAAAATTGTCCACTACAAACCACAAGTGAAATATCATCGTAAAATTCAAAACTGATATTAGAGAATTCTTTCTCTTATACAAGAAGGAAAAAAAATTATTTCTCCGCAGTAGTACAAAATTCAAGAGGAATTTTGGCCATTATCTCGGCGTTATCGTTTCTCTTCTTGCAATATTTCTCTTACCTATATCAGTCCTCGATAACAATCAATTTACAAAATCGCGAGTGACGCACTTGCCGGTTGCCGTTATCAAACGTGTGCATTATTTACGATGACCATTTCCTTGCGAAGGAATTCCGTTAAGCGTTCGATATCGATGGCCGCGCGTATCGTTAGCGCGCCTATTGCGTGGTTATACGGCGATCATTTCGCCTGTATTTTTTTTCTCAGAAGGTGCAAACTCGCGCCGAGCCCGAGTTCACCACCTAAACCTGTTTCCAGGCCGCCCAGTTAAGACGTTAAGATTCGTTTCTTCTTGTCGTGGAGATATTCGATCGATGCGTATTCCGCTTTGAATATTAAATTATACGTACGTTGAAACCAGCTGTGAATTATGTAGTTGAGATTGAATTGAATTTGTAGAACTTTTGAAAAGAGAATATCGTTGATTTTTCGCTCCGATTTTTTGAATGCGAAAGAGTCTCCGGCAAATTTCAATTTAGATACGCGAAACTGAAGACTTTATTCCTTTAAATCATGATTCAATGAATGCAATTCGATTTTTGTGTTTATTCGATGATCAAGTCATCCTGTCTTTTATTCCATAAAATGAAAATAAAAAACATAACAAGATCAGCTTTATTTTCTTAAATGACATCATATATCTTTTGCACCAATCTATGCATCCTGTTATTCTCTACAAAAATGCATAGGATCACTTATACCAAAAAACTTTACTTAAACTATTAGTTTAAAAGTTATTTAATTAAATTTATTTATCATTCAAATTATAATATAACATATTAAAATAATATAAGTTTTTTATTGTATATGGCTTACAACTTTTTTATACAGAATGCTATGATACATATACTGGAACATTAAAAAACATTCACTTCTATAAATCCTTTACGCTTGTATCTATAAAAAAATTAAAAAGATCTGAGTGTGCGCCCCACGAAACTCTTTAACTTTGACTTCAGAGTTAACTCTTTAACTCTGAAATGTTTTTTAATATCTCCATTAACAAGCGTGATACATCGCATAATATTGTATAGACTCACTATATAAAAAATTATGTAATAGCACGTTAAAAACAATCGAAATATTCCAAATAAAAGAAACATATTTTTGAATTCTTAAAAAATATAAAAAATGATAAAAAACGCACAAAAAATGACAGTTTTCATGAT
>NW_006263373.1:0-8950 GCF_000469605.1 Apis dorsata
AAAAAAAAAAAAAAAACAATTTGATTGATTTGTTCCTTCGTTTGTCGTTATGAAAGTTCAACAAAATCTTCTGAAACACATTTATTATAAAATAATCTGTCATTCGTGGAATTTACATTAAATTACATTAAATTAAATTTTGACATTTATTTACAATTAAAACAAAAATTAAACAATTTTATAAATATGGACATTTATTATAAAAATATAAGAAAAATGCATTATAAAGAATAAATTAAATAAATGTACTCACCTTAACATCCATGATCATAACAAAAATTCAGACATTCTATTGCAATTACAAACAACATTTCTTTCCTTGCTTTTTTTTAAAAATTCACACTCTTCATCATTCTTCCACTATCAGCGATACAATCCCAATTCTTTCTTCGGTAATCTCAATTTTCAAACGCAATTTCAAACGCAAGCATTTTACAAATACAAGATACAAGACAGATCTGGAAACAGAAAAGAAGAAAAACTTTTTTAAGCATCAGTAAAGAAAGGAAAAAAAAAAAAAGAAATAAGTTTCCTTCACACGTTCAAAGTTTCGTTTGCACGGTTTCGCGGGGCCGATACATCACCTCCCCCCTCCCCCATATACGGATATTTCTCTCTTGTAAAACGATTACTAGAGGCGGCCGATGCACGCAAATCCCATCACGATTAACTACACCCTGTTTGCGAGGCGATCGGTCAATCAAACCTTCCAACTATTAATCGATGAGTACAGAGAACCATGAACAGCCGTTGGGAGCAGAGAAAGCTAGTCGCACGCCCTAATGAATATTGATCCCCAAAGGTGGCAACTCGCCACCGTAGGAAGAAACTAGACCAGGGGCCGGAGGAATTTTACTCCCCGGCGACTGTAATGGGTCAGGCTCATCGGGCCAGTATCGCGTAAGTAAGATAAATGATCCTCTAATATCTGTATTCCGCAACAGTTTCTCCGACGACGAATATTCGTGCTCCGTTCGAATACGTTTCGACAAAATCTCGACTTCGTGTTTTCGTGTTTTGACGTGTTTAATTATTGCGGACGAACGAGATTGTTGAGATTAATTAGGGTAGAGTTTTGATTAGAATTCGTTCGATTATTTTTTACAAAATTCGTTTTATTTTAAGGAATGTTTGTGTGTGTGGTGATGGATAATTTTCGTAATTTTTATAATAGGAGATGTAAAGTAAAAGTTTTGCGTTTTCTCTTATTACGTATTTTATTATTATTTATAGATTTAATGATTGATTGAATTCAACAATGCAAAGTACAATTAGATAATTATTAGGTGAGAAGGATTTTGTGAAAGGATCTAATTTTAATAATTTTTTAGTTATGATATGTGATATAAAAAGGTTTGTAAAATATTTATTAAATTATATTTTTACTTATTATGTAAAAATACAATTATATATTATTTCTTCTGTTGAGCAATCAAACTAATAATTTTAATTTTTTTGAAGTTTCTAAATGGAGGTAAAAATGGACTTGTATCTCTCTTACTATAAGATTCTGAATCGTTGCATTGTTCTTGTATCGACGATACGAATATGAATATGAATAGAATGTAACATTAAGATTAGTGTATTCATTCATTTATCTATAATTAAGAAATCTTTAAGTTTTTTTAAGATATTTAAAAAACTTTAAAATTGTTTTTAAAGGAAAAAAGTTTAAATTATTATACACCTTATTGAAATTCATCATAAATTGTGGGCAATTTTCTACCCTATGATCACTTTTTATCGTGACTGGAAAAATAGGGGAGAGAAAAAAAAATGCAGCTAAGAGGTACAGTTATTAGATTAAGGAAAACAAAAAAAGAATGTGATAACGAGTGAGGCACTTATATATTTACAATAATTCTTTAAACTCCTATAAAATACAGCATATTTTAAGTTTCATTTAGTAGAAACTAGATTAAAATATTTTGTTATATTATATATTATTTAAATTAACAATAACGTGATCTTATTTCAAAATTTTATTTATTTCTATTATTCATTTCTATTATTATCATTAAAATTTATAATTAGAATGTTATATTTGTAGTAATAGTGAAATATGACAATCATAAAATATTAATTCACATATTAATAATTATGTAATAAAATTTAAATTGTTAAGATACATGAAATAAATAGAATAAAATAATGAGAAACATTTATAGTTCACGTAGAACTGCATTTTAGTTTCATACTTCAGAAACATGATTAGAATCATAATCCATGAAATCAATATTCGTTAAAAGAAAATTTCAGTAAGGGTCCGTTTGTTTCGCTTTAATGATGTGGTCTCCATTGTTACGTTGGTATCGACAGAAAATTGATTTCCTTTGTTACTACTTTAGAATTTTCGTGCTTGCCATTATAAAAGAGGATATCTTAAAAAAAAAAAAAATAATCGAATGATTATATAGAATGAAAATGTTATATGAACAAAATTCATATAACAGTAACACCATTGCAACCACTGTAATAATCATCATCATTAATTTGTTCTATTCATTATTCTAACGATCATTTTAATGAAGATAATAATCATGATATTTTCGCAACAAGCATTTCTCATCTCTTATTTATTACGAATTAAATCATCCTAATGTTCTATCTCGCGACACAATCATTCAGATAATAATTAAACGACGATAAAGGTATCTCTTGAACGTCCAACGCAAACAGAGGTTCCGGTGTCAACTCTCATCAGCCTGATACTACATTTTTCTCCGGGGGGATTCGTTTTTCCAAGCCTAACTTTGAAATGCAGCGATGGCGGCGCATCGTTCGAATCAATTTCCTCCTGACTCTCGCGTGCAGGAAATCGAATATACCGGAAACGGTCTCTGGCGATCGGTTGCGAGGCACGATCGACCATCGTTATGACTGGTCGATCTCTTCGTCAGATAATCTTCCCTTCCCTTCTATCATTGTTTTTTCGTCCCTTTCTCTCTCTCTTTCTCTTTTATCTTATCATTTTTTCCCCAACCCCAATCCGATGAGGAAGGGCCCTCGATCTTATCGAACGATCCCTCGAATCGTAACTCTATTCCCCGATGTTACATCGATGCTAAATCGAAAGGTGGAAAGGCAATTTGCTGTTGATGGAGGAGAGGATCGGTTGATAATCATCGTCGCATAAAATCGTTCGAAATTAAAAGGCTTTTGTATGGTAATCCCAGACTCGAGACCGTGTTTTAATAGTAGAAGCGAGGCAATTTTATTTTACCAGGAATGATGGTTCTCAATTCGTAGATCGTAACTTTCTTAGGAGTTGCCAAGTACTTTCTAGGGATCACTAAGTGTTTTTTTTAAGGGATCATCAGATCATATTTTTTAGGGGATCGCCAGATATTTTTTGGAGGATTGCCAAATAAGGATTTCTAAGGATTGTCAAGTGTCTCTTAGAGAGTTATTAAGTGTTTTCTAAGGAATTGATATTGTTATTCTTATTATTTGACGATTTTTTTTACTTATTTATCTTATTATTGTTATAAAGAAAAAGTATTGAGATAATAGTAGTGAGTTGCAGAAATACAAAGGATAAGTCATATCTAAAAAAGATTGGGAATTAATGATTTAGAAATCTCGCTCATTTTGACAATATAGGATTTTTTGATTTTGTGCATGATTGAACACTGTTCGTTGAATTGTATTAGATACAGAATTCTGATTGCATAATTCCAATCATAGGATCTCTTTCAGCAAAGATGGCAATCCATATTTTACATGGATATATTTTTTTAAAATATTTTATATTTTGCATATAGATGAATCTTGATTAGTATATGAATAATAAAATATAAAGATTAATTGGATTTGTGTTGTTCAAATAGCTATAATATAATTCGAATTTAATGGATGTTTTTTCATTCAACACTGCTCAAGTCAGAATTTTAAATGTAATTCCTTTTGCTTTAAATAAAATCAAATTTAATTTGACATTCGTAAAAAGACATCGTCCTTAAATTATTAAATTAATAAACACGTATAAATTCAATTCAATGAAAGTGCACGTAAAAATATATTTTATTAAAAAATTCGAAGATTAAAATATTTTAATATATTTATGATTAAATCGCGTTACTTTGGAAGGTGCAATTTCCTCTTTAGAATTTTCATAGGCATCCACGAGGAGTAATTTGCACCGTGACACTTTGACGCGAATAAACAAGCTTTTTTTGTTAATTTATTCCCTCTTTTCGTCTTTCAAAGGGAATGTTTAAATACGCGTGGAATGTACACTGGATACGAACATCCTCGAAATTGTTTTAATATCGTCTCGTTTATTTATTCCCCTTTGGCTTCCAACGAGCCGATACTCTTCTACAGGGAAAGTTTAACTTACAACTTTTTAATTGCAAAGCTGCTGTAAGTGCATCGAAAAAAAAAAAAAGTTAGAAGAACCGAAGTTTTAATTTGTTAACATCAACTTTATATTGCGAAACGCACTTTTTACCTTATGATGGACACTTAAATTTATTTTTTATTTTAGCTCTCAACATTTTTTTTTTTAAATTCATCCCTCTTTATGAGAAGAAAATTTCGAGAGAACAAATTTCACTTTATTTTTAATCCTCTCATACAATCTACTTGTTTTATCTATTTCTCTATTTAATTATTTCTCTATTTATTTATTAAATTATGCTATATATTAATCTATTATATTTTATTAACGTTTTTCAATTTCTTGGATTCTTGTTTATATCCTAAAATTTTTGGTCGCAAACCAATTTTCCCTTTCTTAAATTTCTAAAAAAATTCTAACGTAACCCAAAGAACAAAACAAATTTCGCAAGGTGATCGTTGAAGATTAAATTAAGTCAATTTCATCCTCGTTTCACGTTCCACTTGCATAAACGTCCTGCTTCCGTTGTTCGTTCCATTTTACTGGAACTGGATTCCTTCCAATTCGCTTCTCTTTATTATATCCGTTGTTCGTTCTAAGACTTAACAATCGAATGTTTCGAATAATACACATATTGTAAAGATTCTTTCATAGCGTGCACGTTTGATTTTAAGATATAATCTTGTAAAAAGACAATGCTTTAACGTAAAAATTTTAATTTTGTTATTGAACTATAAGGATATTGAATTCTTCGATACCCAAAGATTAAAAAAAAAAAATACAATTTTCCATTTAAGAATATTTTTCAATTCTCAAAATCCCAAAAAAAAACTTCGAAACTTCATCTTTCTATTATTCTCGAATTTTCGAGAAATCAAAATTTATTAATTCATCTCAAAACAAGAAAAAAGAAGTAAATAAAAAAAAGAAACAAAAAGACAAACACTTTTAAAAGTTTCACAAAAGTTAGACGAGTTTCTAAATTCTAATTCTATGAATCTACATTCGACCCATCTCCAGTCACAACATTATACATTTTAAAATATTTAATCAACTCGCCCCTCCTCTCTTCTCCCCTCAGTTATCTCAGACCCAAGTCCAAGAACCAACTCTATCCAAGAACGCGACAAGGTCTCCGCTAATCAGATTCCATCGTTCAACAGGATCCCCTTTGCAATCCAGTCAGAAATGTACACTGTACGCACGGAATACTGTTAACGCAACCAGAGACCATGGCTGTTTACGTATTACAGTCGTTCCGCGTAAGCATGTTTGCACGTCAAACGTGAAACGATTGTCTTGTAGCCATTTAACGCGATTGTATGAACAATCGCATAATTTCTATCAGAGAGAGAGAGAGAGAGAGAGAGATAAAGAGAGAGAAAGAGAAAGAGAGAGAGAAAATTATATCCGCTTTCGATCGATCTTTGCGGGGATCGATAACGTCCGCCCGTTTCACGCGAAATTTAGAACCGTGGTGGAATGAAGCTAATCTGTCCCAGGGATTGATCGACAAATTTGTCGTTGGGGCCAACGTCAAAATGAGTATGTCAATGTTTCTTCGGCTGGTTTATGGTGGTCGGTATGTCGCCTCGATTTCCCAACCCTTGTCGTTGTTTGAACTTCGATCGAGTCCATTAACCCTTCCACCTCGATAGTTATTGCCAAGCGGCTGCGGATTTATCGCGACATTTTCCGGAGGATTTGGGAGGTTAGGAAGGGGAAAAGTTGAAAAGTATCGATAGAAAGACATTGAAAGAAAGTCGAAGAGTTTTTGAACTAGGAGGAGGTATTTGTAGAAAAGTGGCTATTATAGATTTAGGGGATTTGCTTGTATGCAATTTAAATCTTGATGGTTGACGCAGCGAAACAAAATATTCCTATGTAAAAACACTATTCAGTGTGTTTTTATTTGTTTTTAGCAGTGTTGAAAAAATGTTTCAGACGATTAATTGGTTTCAAGAATGGAGGAAAATTTCATTTGTTAACTTTTGTTGAATTACATTCTCTTAATTGACAGTAAAATTTTAATAACAACATTAGTGTAGCCTTTTTTAAAGAAACCATTTAACCATTTTTTGTCTGAAATATTTTTTTAATATGATAAATGTAAGTTAAATTAATGTAATATTCTATTTTAAAAATTTTGAAATGTTCTTAGACCTTTTAACATTTGATATTTGAAATTTAATATTTTATTAAAAAGAAAAATGCATGCGTCTGAAAAACATCGCGTGATATTTCGTGGAAAAATTCGTAACACAGCTCAATATTCGGAGAAAATTCCATTTGTCATCGGAAAATTAATCCTAAGGAAACCATTAAAATTCCATCGGCGGGAGATTAAACGTGCGAAAACATTTATCACGTAGGGTGAATGGCACGATGATATCGCACGATCTGCCAGTGTTCATCAATAAACAACGTATTAAAATTCCATCGTAAAATTCTATTCACCAAACTAATTGTTTTTAACTGTTGAATGATTGGGACCATCAAAAATGAACAAGAGTCTCGTCTTTCCAAAAATAACATTTCCTATCTTTTATATTTTTATCCAAATCTTTCTTTCTATTTTTAATGCTTCAAATTGTTGTTGCGGATTATGCAAATTATTTTACTTTTATTCTCATCATCCTCTTATAAAACTGAGCAACAATTGTAAAATCGATAGCGAGAATTGAAAGAATTTAAATAAATAAAAATAAATTTTATCAGGTATAGAGATATTAAAACGATCATTAAGAGTAATAAAATTTTTGCCCCGTTTTAGGTGATATTTATTGCAACGCGATGAAATGTTAAAAATCGATGGAATGTATGAATAATACATACAATTAAAATGGGGAAGAGATCGAGTAAAATATCTCATATCTATTTTTGATCGATAGGTATTTGTACACAAAAGATTTATTAAAAAGTTTAATAAGCTATTAAATGCTATAATTCATTAAATTTATTAAATTATGATCAAACCAAATTACGATTCTTATTTTTTTTAACGATAAGTTTCGAATAAGTGAATAATTTTGCAGTTTTATTCTTCTATTAAATTTTATATTAATTATTATATATATATAAACTTTATTGCAATAATAAATTTATGTATAATTATAAATATTCTCTCGATACTTTATGCAAAAATTTCATTTCCAACATTTTAATAACTTCATTTATTCTAACATTTTGAATTGCTTTCAATACGATTCCCCGCATTAAATGAAAATAAATATTCCATGGGATTAATTCATTTTTATATTGTAAATTTCATTATTTCATTTATTAATACGTTATTATATATATTTTATCCTATATTACGTTTCAATATATTTCACTTTATACTTTAATAAAAAAAACATAAAATATCCAACAACAAATTACATTATTTTTCCGTAACTCTTTAATAAAGCTTAATCGAATTACGTGACGAATTGAATTTCATTTCAAACAATCTTCCCCTAAAATTTTCTCCCCTTTCAAAATCAAAATCTTTATCGTCCACTTTGACCGCACGATTCATCAATTTATTTCATTCGAAAACGGTGGGACAGAAGAGTTAAAGAACCGTAGGAACGACACGCGCGTATAACGGCGGCAGAAATGGAAATTCTAACTCTTTAATTAAACACGAAGCGTCGTTATAATCTAATTCCCCAGAAGGGGGACATCAGAAGAGGCTTGCGTAACGCTGCGAGTCTCGGTTCGTCGATCAAAGTGGCGAGTGTATCGTTTCGAACGTACGCGAGAATTCCCCCTGCTGATTTCGAATGGTGGTTCGCACGGTTAGCTAAGCACCTTTATATGCTCGCAAGCACGTAACGAGAGTGGTCTTAATATCGTTGCTCCGGGACAATTCTGAGTGCTGAACGCACGATCTCTTGTGTGGAAATGCGTGAAATGATCGCGATTAGGTTCATCATTTGATGAACTTTCTTTCGTCAATTTTCCGATATATTTCAATGGTAATTTTTTTTTTTTGCGATTATTATAATCGTTGAAATAAGGAGATATATAGGAATAATATGAATAATAGTGAAATATGATATTTAGTTTAATTAATTGACAGATTAGAAAACAATTCAAAAAATTGTATTTTTATTTTTAAAGTGATAGAAGATCTCTTTTTGAATAGTTTGTTCTTACTTTTGACATGCTAATCTATTATTTTCATCCTCTTGATTTGAAAATTTGAAAAGTTCTAATAATATAAACGATGTAGCAAATTATTTAACGAAAAGGAAACGAATGTGTATTAAAAAAGTGTATTATTCTACGTTTCATTAAAATTTTTTCTTGTAAACAATATATATATAGATATACATCATCATTAAAATATTTAATAATTTTATGCAAAATATAAAATTATCAAGAAAATAATTAGCTATTCAGAATCTTATAATCACGAAAGATAAAATAAAAGTGGATTAATTATTTAAATTAAAATCCACATAATCTCCATATTCTACTAAATATTATCTCTAAAACTTCAATCATCTTTAAAAAAAAAATCACATTCCTATATTCTCGTATAACACGTCCAATTCGACACAAAAAACTAATCGGGTCGTTTTTCCATTTAAATAAAAAAAAAAAAAAAAAAAAAAAAAA
>NW_006263373.1:9198-15357 GCF_000469605.1 Apis dorsata
CACGAGCTCAAATTTCCTCCTATATCCGGGGTTACGATAAACTTGCCTTCGACCGGCCATGCCAGACAAACTAAAATTGCTGTACCATTGATCATCATCCAATAGGGACGTAACAATGCACGTTGCCGAAAGACTAGCAAATCGAGATCCCTGCAACACCAAGAGATCCCTCTATATATGATGAATTTTTTTTTTTTTTTCCAAAACACGAACTCTCGATAACTCCAGGACAGAACGTAGTGTCGAAACGTGTTTTTCAAAAAAAAACCTATTTTTCGCACATATTATGCGACACACATTGACGCGTATCCGTTTGTTAACGGGATATCGTTATCCGCCGATAGTATCGAGTAAATTAAAATTTGTTTTTAGGATTAACAAATGTGTCTGGAGCTATGTACAACTATGTATGTATGAATTAGATTAGAATTAGAATAATATTAAAGATAATTAAGTTAATTATAGAGATATACGTGTATTATATATTTGTCTGAAAGAATCGAAATCAATTTAGATAAATCGTATTTATGAGTGTGAACAGGCTTGCAAAGATCGATATCGAAGGCAAGAATAACATAAGAAGATATAACGCTTTGATATCTAATTCTTTTTGGAATAAAGATAAAACATATAAATACATATCCATAAACGGAAAATCATTTACGAGAAAATCAATTGTTACGAAAAATTGGTTAAAATCGAGATGATTATTTTAAAGAAAATATTTTTAAAGCGTCTCGATTCTAACTACAATAATATAGAATAAAAAAAAAATATATATATAGAGGAACATTAATCGGTCAAAATGGGACGCTTTGCGTATGAGCGGAAAGTGTTTGGTAAAACGGTTTGCCTCGTAAAATTCGAGGAAAATATTTTCACGAGCGGACAGGATTTTGCGGTTATTTTGAGTTCGGCTTTGACACTGTCACCGAAATTCCCATCGCGCGTATTTCTTATTGTTTGTTACCGTTCGATATACCGTTTCCAGTGACACGGATCGTTTGTTAGGGACATAGGTTAGGGAAGTGCGATTTTGGAATATTTAGTGAAATGTGAACGAATATTTTCTCTGCTCTGGATGAATGGAATGCGATATTTCAATCACTTTTTCGATATTAATCCTACAACTAACTCAAAGTAATCGAATTGATCGATTTTTGACAATTAATGTGTAAATACTTTTGAAGAGAATTAATATTAATTTTTTTTTAAACAGAATATATATATACAGAATATGAAATACACATTTCCATAATATACTTTAATTCTACTCGATAATTGCAGTATTGAATATTACAATTCTTGTTTGTATTTTTTATTGAGAATAATTATATTTATATGATCGATACATTATTTTTTATATATCTAATAATATAAATATCTCGTATCTAGAAAATTTTTCATTTAGAGATTTCGCTAGACAAGTGACACCGTGATACATTAACAGACATTCCCTGCTGTCTAGCCAACTTTAGCTTGCTGACGGTTGGCTGGTTGCCTACGCCTAGGCGTTTTTGGTGTATAATTAAATTTATAATAATTTTGATTTAACAACTCGAAAAAAAATACGTCTCACTTATTACGTCGACTATGCAACATTTGCACGATAAATAACAAAAATTTTAACAAGCAATATATATATATATAAACCAATCTTCTTCAAAAGAATTAAACAAATAAACAAAATTAAAATTCAATATTATTCGACTCGACTAAAAACAATCGTTCGATATTGGTGCACGTTTATACGCGCACTGTTGATAAAACAGAAAGAAACAAAGGAAAGAGAAGAATAAAAAAAGAAAAAAGAAACTACAAATACAAGAATGGAGGAGAATGAAGAAACAGAGAGCAATGAGATATTCTTGCTCGAAACGAGTCGCTTTAATTATCCCAGACTGCGATGAATGCTAATTCAACATTTTCCGCGAGTTTGTGAAACAGCAGACGCAGGGACACGCCACGCTGATTAACGGGCATTCGAGCCAGCCAGTATCCTAAATTCGGCGATGCGAGCCGGCCTACTGTTGTTTGCCGGTCGAACTTAATTAACGTTAATCAGGCCACTTCACTTTCACCTGGCCGACGAAAGGATGCTATCCGCTTGGCGGGAAATATTTCGATTGTTTTCTCGTCCATGGAGATGCGTTTCTGATAATGGCTAAAGTTTTCGATAACGAAAGAGAAAATTACACGAGTGTTGTTTATCGTGTTGTTTCTCTTCACGGTGTGAATCGATGTTATACTTCGTGTGGAAATAATTTTAAACCCGAGCTGTTCAACAATTGTTTTTCTTAAACAGACATTAGAATAAATATAATTATGAAAAAATTGTTCAAGTTGAAATGTGTATAAAAATGATTATTAATATTATATAATATAATGGAAAAAAGAAAATCTGACGAATATTATACAGGATGTAAAATATTCAATTTAATCCATCATGTAACAAAATCTATTTCATTTATATTTTCAGAAATCTGATACTTTTTCATTTAAATGATTTAATGATACGAATCAAAAATATGTTTCGATAATTTAATATTGTATCTATAAAAATTTCACAACTAATATAATCGAAATTAACGTGTCCATGTTTCGCGTAAATCACTATAAATTCCCGGGATCAAGAGATGAATTCTACGTGAAACGGTGCCAACACAAATTCGTTAGCATTTTTAGGTCGTGTATTTTAATTGGATATAGTGTTATAGCACGAACAGTACACGTTTTCTTCTATACCATTAATATTAAACGTGCAGCAAAATGTAGAACGACCATAATTTGTTGAACTTGCCAAGTAGTTGCCAATTATTTGTACATTTTCCCTTTCTTCTCAAACAGACGATAATCTGGATAAACACGATTCAATAACATTTTCATTTTATAAGTAAGTTCCATCATCATCACTATCATCATCATCTCTCTTCTCAAAAAGCTTTATTTACGGGTCTATTCGTTTAATTCCACCATCATCTTGCCGTCTCCTCCAGATTCACGATCTGGAAGCGTGCGAAGAATATTACTAAGGCCTCGGTCTGAAAGAACGATTCCAATGGGGATTGAAAAGAGCACGGGCTCATCCATTCGGCGCCGGTCTTTTGAACTTTCGTTGTTTGCGATCCGCGCGATTCATGGCCACGCGTGAAATGACACGATCTCGTGGAATTCCACGGAATTTCCATTCGAATCCATCTCTTTTTTATCCCGTGAAATTCGAAAGGGAAGTGGAATGAGTGAAATGAAGCGGCGAACGAGAGCCGTTGAGAACGTTGAAGAAGTTGATTAATTCCATTAGCGAAAATCGATTGATTGGCCTTTCTTGACGTCTTAAGACGAGGCTGCGGCGATTGATGAAGAGTATTGTTGAGCCAGTTTGTTTGGAATGTTTGTGTTCTTAGAAGTGAAGAAATGACTTAGTGGAAGTTTGAATCGAGTGATTTTTAAAATTTAAAGATTTTTTTCTTTCTTTAGAAACGTTAAATTTAATTCTAGAACATTCGAGACGTATGTGCAAAGGCTTCAACTTTTGGGTGATGCTCGTTTTATGATGGCCAGCTGTCGAATAACCACAGTCGAAGAATATTCAGTACACAAACTTGGAAAAACTCGAGTTATAAGTTTCATCGAAGTTTTCTATCCTCTGTCATCCCTGATACTACCAAAGTTTACCAAAACATCTGCTTTTTCAAAGACTTTGAACATTTCGTGTATATTAATCTTCATATAAGAATATCGATGAATAAATTATTATAAAATTATTTCTTTTGAAATAGATGGAAATGTTGTTCCAAGATAACTTTTATAAAATGTATTGTTATAATTATCCCTATAACACTTTTTGGAACACATGATCTCGTTGTCAATGGGACTGTATAAAAAATAATTGCTAAAATTTAATGTTAAAATTCTAGTTAATCGTATAATTTATTTTCACGTGAACGATAAAATTAATCGTCGTTACGATCTCGTAAGTCGATCTATAAGAAGAAATATTACAATTCGAAGTCGAGCATCCTTAAGTATCCTGTAAGGGAAGAGGAAAGTTGAACCGCATCGAGGTCAGACCTATCGATCTTTTTCCAAGTTTGGCAAATCTTCGTTCCAGTTTCTATCATTTCCGAATCAGTTTCCTCGGAGATATCTTTAAAGTCAAAGTCAAAATCTTGGAAAATAAAGTTCATGATCTGTTTGTTTTCGCAAAATTGCATTTTTGAAAATTTTAAAACGAGCAATCAAAAAGTAGAGATTAACAATAATATAAATTTTTAATTTTTAATTTTGCGAGAAAAATATTATTGTTTAAGGATAATACAAATTTAATATTAATTAATAAATATTCTTAAATCAATATAAACAATGAAAACAATATTCAATGCTAATAACAGATGATAATGAACCAATTCGTCCGGATCATATAATTTATTTACAAGAGTAAAATATTATGTACAAGAATGTATCGAGAATCGTGTGAAAACAGAACATCAAAGATCATGAAGAGGGAATTTTTTTTCTTTTTCCAATTTTTTTTTTGTTTTTAAATCTATTTTTTAGTCTCACGTTGAAAATCATACAGGTCTACGTGATATAGACGCACAGAAATTTTATTTTTTCTATCTTGATGTATATTTCAAATCATCTTCGTTTCGTTCCTTGTAACCCTGAATTGCCATCATTTTTTTCCTGATATTCGACCAAGCTTCGAAATCCTCGTTATATAGCATTTCAACCCTGAACTCGAACAACGTACTACAAAAAGCGTGATTAATTACGTTTCGTTTGGGGAAACTTCGTTAGAGGAATTGGTAGACAAAAAAAAAAAAAAAAAAAGAAAAAAGAAAACGTCGAACTTATTTCTCTTGGAAACAAATCTTTTAAAGACGAGGTTGAGTGTACTGGTTGGTCAAGGACATTTTTTATCCAAAGCTTTTGTGTTGTTTTATGTTATTTCTGAGAATAATTTCTTTTCTCTCTTTGCATTGTTCGTTTATTATTTCTCCTATAAAATGAAAGAATATAAATATGGAAAATTCATATTCTCTTATATCTTTTTAATATTTTGAATTCATAAATGTATATCTTGATGTATTTTATATAAAAAAATTATTTATTTTATATAAAAAAAATGGAAAATTTATTATGATATAATTAATTACTAGAATTAATCGAATTAAAAATAAATGCTTCAATGAAATAATACGTAGTAATGAAAATAATACACAGACAAATAATAATTATATGCAGCTATAAATTTACTTGAATTCATAATAGATATCAAAATATAAATCATTAACTTCTATATATTCCTGTAGACAAATAAATATTTAATTTCAGCAATTAATTATGTTTGATTTCAATAATGGAAAATAATTAATTGTTATAATATTGTAATGAAAATATTAAGATACAAGGATGGAAAAGAAGCTTTAATATCATAGATAAAAATTAGAATAAAAAATGTACTTATATTTTGTTTAATAATTTATTTATTTCTTCTTTCAACTTTTTTTATTTTTTTTTTTTATTTTATTCTCAAATGTTACATTCACACAAAAGATTTATAAATAATCATATTAATTCATAAAAGATTAGATTTACGAATAAATGAAATTATAAATTAATATATTAAAATTAACAAAATATATAACTTAATCTATCTTATGTATTTAACATATATATTTAATTAAACACCAACTTGAAAATATATTCGTAAATCTTTGTATTTTTATCGGAATTTGATCTCACACTTGTAAACGATACATATCTTTTATATACTTTATGTCGATAAAAGGAAGAAAAGAAAAAAAAAATTTATTTCCAGTTACGAAACTCGGTCAACAATATTCCATACAACTATCAATTTCAAAAGGTTCAACAAAACTAATAAAAAACTCTCAATAAAAGAAAACTGTAAAGTTACAATGGTTTCGAATATAAACGATGTGTAATAACGATCTCTGCGTTTAAGATTTCAACGCTCTGAAGAATCATTAAAAACTTAACCTAAAAATTGTTAAAATCACGAAGACAATATTTTGCACACGGTATAAAATTCCAGCAACCATTTTGAAAACTTATAAATCTTTCGTTCGAGTTTCAAATTTGTTTTTAAAAGTGGCAGTCCAAGGATCATAATTTTCTTCTTTTTTTTTTTTT
>NW_006263373.1:15692-22803 GCF_000469605.1 Apis dorsata
GTTAAGAGATGGGGTCAGTGAATAATTCGGTGGACGTCGTTCCTCTATAACGACGTCTGACCTTTCCTTTGGTTTCTCCACTGTTTTGGAGTTTTAATACGTTTCTTATGAATTCATTTTATTCTTTCTCTTTCTCTCTCTTTTTTCCATTCATTCTATGGTTTATTTTTGTATTCAATAATCACATGATGATTGATCGAAATTAATTGGATCAGAGATCATGTGAATCAAAAGTTTATATTTGGGTGGACGAAAATCGTACTGAAAGTTTGAGACTATTATCTTTTAATTTCTATTAAATACATAATCATAGAATTTACAGAAATGAGTATAAATAAAGAGATTTTAATTTTAATTTGAGAAAAATGTGCATGACTTTAAAAGTGTATTCGATATATTTATAAATTTATAAGAAAATAAATTAGAGAAATATATCTTTAATTAAAATATAATTAAAATTATATCGTGATGATGAAAATATTAAAAATAAAATTCACTTATTCGAATTTAAAACTCTGTCTAAATTAATCATAAAACAAACAATTAATAATCCCCATCATAATTCTTCATTCAAAATCTTTTAATCATTTCGATTTTCGTTCACCAAAAATCACAATATTACAATAATACAATATTTCCTCATACAAAATTTCTTATTCGACCAAGATACTCGTTCTCCATTCGATCAGTAATTATTAAACGAACACCATTCACGTCGATCGAACGAACGAGATCGAGGGTCGTTTGAAAACGACGCAGCCGAGGATATCGAAAATCCTTCTGGATTCGACGTGGAAATGAACAAACGAATAGAAAAGAATAATTGGTACGAGAAAGATTCGTTCATCCCC
Source organism: Apis dorsata (assembly GCF_000469605.1). Taxonomy (NCBI): domain Eukaryota; kingdom Metazoa; phylum Arthropoda; class Insecta; order Hymenoptera; family Apidae; genus Apis; species Apis dorsata. The sequence goes on from NW_006263373.1 coordinate 16,544, forward strand.
TTTTACGACTCTTTAAGCCCTCAGAGAGCTCGGCTCTGCGTTTATTTTAATTTATCGCTCGAATCCAAAGAAATTTTTCCATTGCCACGTCGCGTTCTCTCTGTACAAACTCGCGTGTGTATGTGTCATACGTGTTTTATATATCGTATATTATTATATTTATATTTATTTCCTCCCATTCTTCGACAAAAATTTCACGTTACAAAAACTTTATTTACCATCGAGATCATCCCTAACGATCTATTTTTAGGTAACTGAGAAAGTTCTGTTGTTCTTTTGTGAAAGAGAAGAAAGAATGCAAGAAAAAATGTGGAGGAAAAAGATTAAGATAATTATCATCATTTTTTTATAACACAATTATTAATTCGTACAAATTTTTAAATGAATAATTGAGAATATATTTATATCTATAACAAATAAAAAATAAAAATGATCTTGTAGAAATTTTTTCATTTTTCAAATTTTATAATTTTTATTAGAAGAAACTATTGTTTTTTCCCATCGAGAAAAGAATGACAGAACTTTTTTGGATACCCAACACTTTATAATCAATATTTTTATCATCATACATTCACTATGCAATTACGCACTTATGGTTTCTTTATGGAACTTAAACATTTGAAAGAGCTTTCTTTTTTTTTTTTTATTTTAAATTATAACAAAATTCTGAATTCGTTTCTTTCTATAATTCATTTTCTTCTTTATTGAATTGTTTGCTGTTGATTAATCGTTAGAGCTTCTCAAGTGACTGTAAAAAATATTGATAATAGAATTAGCATTAATTACTTAAGATATATTACAAGCTATTAGGACTGATCTAACGATATGATAACAGAAACAACAATTAAAACGATTATAAAACGTTTTTTTGGATTAATATGGTTTGAGTCTGAGTCTTATTTCATTCGATCTTGTTATCTATATATCTATACATATATAGATGATTATCAAGTAGTCTTTGATAATTGACGATTAAAAGACTATTTTGACAATCAACAGGTGAATTCGTTCGTTCGTAATCTTTGATGAATTTCTTTTTTTTTTATGTATAAAAAACATTTATTTAATATTATTTTATATATTATTGAATTTGTTCTGTTATATTGACATAATTTAAAATATTACATTATTTCTTTACATTTTATGTTTTGTTTTGTTTTTTTGAACATATCAATTGTCATATCAATCATTTGTTGAAACGAAATATCAAAATAAATGAATCAAAGCAAAAACGAATAAAATAGAAAATTCAAATCAATTCACATATTTATATGGCTTCCATATCTTTTTTTGTATTTAGATCAAATTATTTTTCCATTATTTTAATTTAAAAAAAAAGATTAATAATTTCAAAGTTTATTAATCAACAAATAAAATGGTTTCGATATTTTAAGAAATAAAAATCTATACGATATTTCAATCGATATAAAATATATTCAGTAATAATAAAATTTTATTGTTACTTCAATAAATCCACAATTTAAAAGCACATTCAAATATTATTTTTCTTTTTGCTGCTTCATAAATGTATCACAATCATAAAGCATACTAAATAATAAAATATTCATAAAAACAATTATACAAATTTTTTTCACAATAAAATTGAATTCAACCAATTCGCGATAACCTTATTATTTTTCAACAAAATATATATATATAAATTCAAGAAATAAAATAAAGAAATCGTACTAACATTAAGATATCTTCTGAATTTCAACCGAGGCGTTAATGCCCGCATTGTTTTCCTCCCTCTTCGCGAACTGTTCTTTTCTCTCCACAATTCAGACATCGAGATCGAGTTATTTCACCGGGGAACAATCAAACAAACTCTTTGTACCACAAAGACACTTGGCGCGGTTTTGCAAGAAGCGTGGTCGAACGTTTCCAAAGGCTTCCGCAATAAAATTCACAATCCACGCTGTTGATATGCATGTCGCTGTAAAACAGTCCCCTTCTTTCCCTTCTTCGACTCTTCCTCTAATTTTCTTCGCCGTATTATAAAGAAGCGGAAAAGTCTTCGGTATTTGCGCGAGGATATTTTTTATTTCTCTCAGAAGAAACAGGGGAGAGAAAAGTCTGATTTTCTTCCTCATTTCTCGGTTTCTCCCGCGGAAGCTTTGAATAATTTAGATCAGTGATTCTCAATCTTTTCACAAATGTGTAGAATTAAAAGAAAAAAAGAAATTAAATTTTATATCCATGGAATTGGTATATATACTATCGATTTACAAAATTTAGAATGTGGAATTTAATTAAAAATGAGAGAAGACAGAATTTAAGTATTAAGATTTAGATTCCCTTAGATTTATTTAAAATCTAAAAGAAACATTTAAATCTTATCATCAAGTTCAACGTCGTAATTAATCTTATCTTCTAAATCAATAACTTTCAAATAATATCGTCTCCATTTAAAGAGATCGAAGAAAAATATACTCTCCACTTCGTCGTATCGTTCATTTTATCAAGATCCCCTTTTATAAATTTTATTTTTACTTTTATCTCACGTCCTCGCGAATTCCTTTTCTCAATTTGTAAAATATTTTACCTCTCTAAAATAAAAAAAGAATAAAACACGATCATTGTACCTCGCAGTCGTTAAACTCGTTCCCGCGTTCCTTTCAAGTTTTCCTCGGATTTCGACAAGAATTCGCATTACTCCATCATGCATCTAGAACCGGATAATGCACGTCTCATTCAAGGAACACACAACGAAGCGTAAAATTCGATACGGCGCAGTATCCACGAGTTTCCACCCCCGCGAAAACTATCGTGGAACGTTGTAATATCAGAATTTCTTTTCGCAGAGACTGGAGGCATCTCCGTGAGAAAGAGAGAGAGAGGGGGGAGAAAGAGAAAGAGAGAGAGACAGAGAATCTCTTGTCAATATTGGCCTGCGTTACGAAATAATGCTAGAGTTTCCTTTGTTGGAGATGAAAGCTTCATAGCTGGACAAAAGGGAACGAAACGCGTGTCCCAGGCATCGGCATTCTTTCTCCCTCTTTGCTTGTTTTCACGTCGTTGAGTTATACATTTGTAGAGCGTATTGTGAAAAATCAAACGCGGTTGATTAAATTTTTAATCGTGATATTCGTCGTATGATGTTTCGAAACATATATCTAAATATCTATTATAAACTATTGCATGGTAAAAATGTAACACGTATCTTTCTTAAATTCTTCAAGATTATTTCAAATTTTGATAAAGACAAGTGAAAAAATAATTCTAGTATCATTACGCCATTACTAAAACTTTGCACACTCTAAAGATAACAGAAAGCATTCATCTTCTTAAAAATGCACTTTATTTCAAATCGATATCTCACCTGGTTCCCTAAATACAAAGCTTCAAAGGACACAGATGACGGCCGAAATACGAGCGAGCCAAGTGACCTATATTTTTTTCTTGGAATCGAGCGCACGCGTGGTTGGAGATAACGAAAGGACATTGACAGATGTTTGTCAATGACCAACGCACGCGTCGCGATCTTGGGATAGGCCAGTGAGAAAGTGTGAGTGAGAGAGGGGAGGATGAAACGGTAAAAATATCAGAAATTACGCTTCGGTTCGGAACGAGGATATCTCTGAAACGGAAAGTCTTATCGATATGAAACGGAAAGCATCTTAAAGAGAAAGCTTTCTCGTCTCTCGTGAAGTTTGTTTTATGGAGGAAAAGTTAGTACTTTTGAAGTACTCGTCGTGGAAAGATAATCATATATACTTTGTGATTTGTGGAATAACATTATTTTGGTTTTTATTTTATGTACGCTTGTATAATTATTTTAAAAATGGAAGAAAACGAGAATCGATTGGTGAAATTAATTCTAGTCTGTATGTGACATTTCTTGATAAAATTAGTGGCAGTAAGAGATCACAATTTATATATTCGTGAACAATTCTATATAAGTTATTAAAAAAAGTAAGTAAAAGTTTAGAAAATTTTATAAAGAGATATAGGTGTAAGTGAAGGAATATAAAAACAGCAAATATGGTTTTCAAAAAAGTTATTCTACAAGATTTCTTAAAAATTAACGAGTTAAAAAATTTTTAATACATGCTTATCTATATGGATTGATATACATTCTATTTATTTTATTTATATTATTATATTAAGTGTACTGTGTGAACACAATATAATTATTAACGAGTTTCTTTAAAAATATTCTTATTAAAAATTATTTAAAAAAATCAAATTTGATTTATATATATATTTTTTTATATTTATTTATTACTTTACATAAAAAGTTTAAATAACCCTCATCATTTTATAAGAAAACAGTAGTAAGAATAAAATATGTTTAAAAAATTGAATACTTACATATGTCGCATATTTTCATGAATTTTCAAGTAGAAAAACTTAGATAAAAATTTTAGGATAAAATGAGATGTTCAGCGGAAAAGTAAATGGATTTTCTCAAACAGAAAATAGATCCAGGATTCTTATTTGTCCAGAGAATTTTATTTTAAATTTCCAAATAAAATAATAATAGTATTAAAATATTTCAATACTAAAAAAAAAAAAGTATATTTTTTCATTCGACTTAATTCAACTTCATTCATACTTAATTGAAACGAGTAATTAATTAATCTATCTATAAAAAAAATAACAAAATAAAAATTATTATCCATAAAACTTTTCCTCCGAGCAATCCCTTCGAGTAATCAAATCCATCAAAATTTTCTTCAAGAACGAAAATCGATAGATATAATCGCATAAAATTCGCACAGATATTAAAAAATCGACATCAAAACTTTATTTATCACGAACGAACGAACTCTTTCGTTATACGAACGATCGCTCTCGTATGTAACAATTACAATATACATAATCGTCCCTACTAAGTTGCAAACTTACACATCGAATTTATTCGAGCACACGTCTCACGCTCTTACATTTTCATTTATTTTTTTTTTTCTCGTTCATTGTTGAATCGTCATTTACAACATCATACGTCATGTACAATCGTTTACTTCGATACTTCATTTTTCTTTCCCTTACTTTGACGACACTAGAACGCAGTGGTAATTTGCAAATTATTAAACATATCGAACCTGGGATACTACGACGACGTTTTCGACAAAGTTCTCTCCTATGAGATTCACTGAAAATCGTGATTTTCACGCGATGAACCAGCAGCTACTAAGAGTTCCTTCATCGATGTTTCTTCCTTTCACTGAGAACTGAATTTTCTTTTTTAAACGAACTCATTGAATGGTATATTATCGTTGAAAAATTTCGTATCGATCGTGGATCGATCTTTTTTTTCCCATTTCGATGAATTGATGTAATCGAAAAGATTGAAAGAACTTTCTTTCGATGAAATATCACTTTTAATTTATTGAATAAAATTTTAATTTTTGTAATGTCGTGAATTTGGTTAAAAGTTGAGTATAGAAAAGTGAATGTAGTTAGTGAAATTGATGATTCAATTATGCCTTTGACGGGAAGTTGAGCAATTTTGAGATTGGAAAGAGCTATCGTCAGTGAATATTGTATATGTAATATATTAATCTTTAAAATAATATTAATAATTTTATAAATATTTAAAAGATATTTTGTATAAACTTTTTTTTTCTATATCGTGTATATCATAAAACATATTAAGTAAACTAATAATCACAATTTATTATCTCAGACTTAATGAACACGAAATAAAAATAAAAATATCTCACCGATCAGCCTTCCATTCCCAATTATCGATCGATTATGTCGGTCAGAAGAAAGCTTCTTCATCGATGATCGTTCCGGTCGCATGCTCGGTCGGTAATTTAATTTCGATCAAGGTACAAACAGGGTTTTATAGGAGGGTGGCTACGTCTTATTGTGTCCAACGATCCATCGAGTTTTTCTTATTTTTCTTTTTTTTTTTTTTATTCACTTAATGCTCGCGTTTAAGATCCATTCATGGTCGCGTTTAATTCGCACGTGCACAACACATACAAGCTCGCACACATGCAAGTACCACGGTCGAGAGTACATGCGCATAGTACACACGCATACAGACAGGTTGGAGACACACTCACGGGGGACACACGTACGAGAACACACATTATCTCAATTGACCTAAAAAGAAGGCGAGCATTACGAGGACCGTCTTCGATGTTGGCGAGCCTGCTGCCGTGTTCCCGTGCTGCATTGCAGCTGGATGCTCTCCTGGAACAAGAACAACGAGGGTTGGATTAGTGTCTGCCCTGCACTTCCGGTTCCAACCGGAACACTTCGTTTTTTTTTTTTCTATGCCTCGCGCCAAAAGGGGACAAAGG
>NW_006263373.1:22950-25352 GCF_000469605.1 Apis dorsata
AGTTTTGCTTGTTTTTTCTACGTTACCTTTTTTCTTTTCGTTTTCATGTTTTTTTGTTTCTATATTTATTCTTGCTCTTTAAAATTTTTTTTATTTTCCTTCTATTTTAGAGCTTTGAACGTCATATATATTATATTTGCTATAAATAAAGATATATAGGCAGAAATACAAAAATTATCATAAAGTTAAAAGATAAATGGATTAATGTGGTCAAAATCATTTTTATTTTTGCTGAAAATAATTTTATAATAAATTTTCGATTCATTTTTGTGTCTGTATTATTTGAAAATAGTATTTCACTTGATTTTTATCATAAGTATTATATTATCTAATTAATTAGTATTTAAGGATAATTACTTTCTATAGTTACTTTATTTATCTATTTAAAGTTCTAAATTTGAATTTTGAAAAAATAGAATTGTATTTTCTTATTGTATTATCAAATAAACATTTTATTATTCAAATAAAAACAAGATAACCACACTCATTAAATAGATCGTACTTTTAGTTATAAGAAACCTAGGAGGTATTGCGCAAAAAGACTTTCTGTGTGCTTTAAATGGTCTCGAGAGTCGTAAACTCATGAAACATAAACAGCTTGCTTCTGGCTTAAATGGACAAAGTTTCGAAGAGCGTGGAGATACTTAAAATGAGAACAAAATTCACGGGGATATAAAGTCACAGTGGCTTAATTTCTGAAATATTGTCCTGTAGTTTTAAACTACGTTAGGTCAATCGCAATTTTACGAACTTATATCTTCTTCAATTTTTATTTTGTCTTCGAATATTTGAAAAATAAAAAAATAAAAGTAATAAAAAAAAGAAATAAGTAAGTATAATAAGCGTATTTGAACGGATTTGAATAGTAAGTTAATAGTCACGTGGCGCATAAATCAATTACTACTTTCAAATGTAAATAATAAATTCTTTTGTATCTTATTACCATTGATATTTTTTATATTCTTTATATTTTTAAATGATTTCTCGTTAATTACATATAAACTGAGAGTGATATTCATTGAGGGGATAAGCCAGAGAATTAGTGCTATTGGCTACAGAACCATGATATGTACCAGATTAAATGTCCATTTCGTTTAGGCAATTACATAATAATTGCAACTAGCAGATTTCACTGTGCTATAAATGAATTAAGCAATAACTTAATTATTCGATCATAATTTCGACTATTAAAAATATTATTTATTTTTTTTTTATTTGCTCTCATGCAGTTTACATTTTTCACTATACTTAATATACATTAACTTTTTCAATTTTTTTTTAATATCATTATCTTTAAATTATTTTATAAAATGTTTAATTAAAAGTGAAGTTTTCGATACATAAATCTCACCTGTCTATCAATAGGTTAATTTCTAATATGTCATTAGCATTGTAATTAATTTACACATATTTCAATTATTATTGTGTTACTACATGTATAGAATAATTCAAAATCAAATAATAAATAGTATGAGATTATTTATTGGAGCATAACAAATTAACAAAAGAAAATATTCATATATAATTTTAAATATAAATTAAAAAGTTATATACATTTATTATGGTTAAATTTCTTTTAATGTTTAATTTATTTTTTTCATATTCTTTTTTTATATTTATATAAATTCTTGGAAGATAGAACGATAATATTCCAAGAAGTTATCATAACGAATTTTAAAATGTGTATGACCCTGATTACCATTTCCATCTTCTACGTTTTCAGTCTCGCTATATTTCTTCCAAGAAGTGCACTTTCAAGCTGAATTTCGGTTCACACTCGGAATGATACTATTTTTCCTAGAGTTTGGCCGTTTGTGACACGTTCCAGTTTTGAGTTTAAAGATTTCTGCCTCATCCTTGGCGATACTTATCTTCCAGACTTTTAACCAATTTATTTTCCTTCTTCTTAATAGCATGGAAATATATCTCTTCAATTTTATTACTTCTGATATTAAAATTTATGCATGCACTATAAAACTTCTTCAAAAATAATAAATAATAAATTCCTAAATTATGAATGTTTTTTTAGCGAAGAAGTATTAACTGTGAAATAATGATAAAAAATGCAAAGATTAGCTAAAAAAGTTATAATAATTCACAATGAATGATTGAAAGAAAGGAAATTTATTATTGATAAAATATATTTCCTAATAAGTAAATCCATTTGAATTTAAAATAATTGCTCATTAATGATCCCTTTCTTTTTGTAAATAAAAATTACAATCAAACAGGTGTTCACAACTTATAAACAGAAATTTACAACGTATTAAAATTAAAATTGCCAAGTCAATCAATTATTCGCTCTTTCAATCATTAAAAATGAGCAATTATTTTTTACTCAGACATTAATATAATTACAAAAAATACTTCTCTAATCTCAAACATTAACAGAAAAAAAAAAA
>NW_006263373.1:25460-27367 GCF_000469605.1 Apis dorsata
TCTTTGATTTCACACGACATATTCTGGATAAAACGTAGAACGATGTCATGTCCGTCGGTATCCAACGTCTGGCAGGTGAATTCGATCCGATTTCCGGTTGCTCTAATGGACGCCAAAAACCTCTCTGACCCCTCTCATCACTGATAATAGAATATTTAATCATTCCGGGAGGCAGGTGAAATCGTGTCGAAGCTACGTGAGCCTCGTACCGAATGCTTTTAATTATCGACGTTAACTAATTATATTTCGAACGGGTCGCGCGCGGCCCGGTAACGATCCACATTCCCGGCACGAGTATTCCGGCTGGAAGCGTCGAATTACTCGTATGATGTCTGCCCGACGCAATTCCATAATTGACCGTCTAATCGATGCTCTAATTCCTGTTCCGTCATGACGGTTTAAAGGGCCCCCCCTTCGCCCCCTGCCGACCCACACAATTGACGGCCACCAAACTCTGATTAACGTTCCCGCGTCTTAATTCTTAATTAAGAGGGGAAAGGGATTTACACCTCGATTTGACGAGATGATGACGACAGAATAGATTATGGACAGACAGTTTTTGGGTAAAAAAGAAAAAAGGAAGGATGAATTGAAATTCCCTTTGGTGGTAGATAAAATAAAATTGTGGCGAATATAAAATTCTCACTGCGAAGGGAAAATGGCGCGGTTAGCGTAATAAAATTCCCTCTGTGTATGAAAAAGATGGCAGCATATAGTTAATTATGGTTAGTATTAATGAATTGGAATTGAAGTGGTCAGAGAAATTGGGAGGAAATTGGGAGGAAGTGTAATCAACATGAAATAAAATATTCTTTGTGACGTGGAATGGAAAGGAATAGTGTCGGATCAATGAAATGGTATGTGTAGAAAAAGTGAGAGAAAGATGTTTGCATAGTTGGGAAATTAAAGTTTTCTCTGTGGGAAGAAGAGTGGAAGAAAACAGAATAGTGGAGTATTAATAATTTTCTCTGTAGAAAAAGAGTGGAAAGAAATAGTGTGGTTAATGAACTAAAATTCTCTTTGTGGAAGGAATGAAATAGAAGAAAATAATATGTTAATAAGTTAAAATTCCTATTTTGAAACGAGGGAGATACACAAGATACACAAGTTAAGTTTTATTTTATCACAGAAGAAGAGTAAATGATTAAAATTGTATTGTCGTTTCTGAATTTAATATTATATAATAATATTAATTATTAAAATATATTGAAACGTAAAAGCATTTAAAGTATCGTAATAATTATAATAATTAATATATTAAACTCCTGTAATTGTAATATGATTTAACGAGCAAGTTTAATACAGAAATAAAATATTGATTAAAGATAAATCAATGGGTAATTTTCTCCTTTGCATTCTTTTTTTATTCAGAGGAATTTTTAATTAAATTTAATATTTATCTTTCAGAGAGGAGATTATTTTTTGTATCTACAATCGCACACACTTTAAACAGTCAGAAAAAAACAGAAATATATTACTACGAATTTAAATATTTATGTACTTTCAATTGAATATCTGTTGGTTTTTGACGAATAGCAACGAAAATATTCTATTTTAATATCGTAAAATGATATGTTTAAAAGTTTTCGAAGCAAGTTTTTGAAGTTTTAGAAGATATCAGGATATAAACTTTCATCTGAATTTCAAATATCAAATTTCGAAGCTCTAGTTTTCAAGCTTTGAAATTTCAAAATATCAAAACTTCCAAGTTTCTCTCAAGATTTCGAAGATGTTTTAAATTTTTAACATTTCGGAGCTTCGAAAACTAATCGTGCGCAAGTAATTACACCATGATTTATGAATTATTTTTGTTCAAGTTTTTAATTTTCATTCGATTGAGAGAAGTTTTCAATTTTTCTCATGAAATTCAAAATTGATAAAACTTTTATCCACTAAATATATATATA
>NW_006263373.1:27742-28308 GCF_000469605.1 Apis dorsata
GTAGCGCGATATTTTCGTTGCAAATTACCAGGTAAGGGGATGGAGCTTGTTACGGAACACTGGGAAAGCTCGTCACGAGGCCGGCCACGTCACGTAAATCGTATTGCGCGTGATGTGCAACTGCAAGTAAGGTGTATGACGGGTTGAAATTAGTAGCGAAAGCAAGCCTCGGCTTTGCGCCGAAAATACATGGCAATTTTATTTCGTTTCGCCATGGAAAACGGGCAGGAAAAAAAAAGAAGAGGGGAGGAAGGGCACCACAGACTCGTGGCGCGACATACGAACGAATCACCGAACAATGATCGTTAAACGATATACGAAAAAATCGGGGAAAAAATTTTTTGAAAGATTATTATTAAGTAAAATTATTTTGCGTGATGATCGAAAAAAAAAATTAATGATAAATAATATAATATCAAATATTAATACCAAGTATGCGTAATTTTTGTATGCACGATTTGCTTGTTCATTACGTTTCATCATTTGCATCCCTTTAAATTTCTCATGAATTCAAATTTTCACACCGTATATATATATATATATATATATATTTACAACGATAAAGA
>NW_006263373.1:28451-32525 GCF_000469605.1 Apis dorsata
GATTAAGTATTTAACGGGCTTCCGAGGCGAGATCAGAATTTGAGGTGATGCTTCTTCATTAATTCAAGAAACTATAGAATAATTGTCGGATCGTGTTAAATTCATTTAGTTCGTACGATAAATTATTTCCGTTATATTAAATAATAATCTCGTTATTTCCCACACCGTATTTCACATCTTATTACACCCATCCTCCCATTTTCACGATGAATATATAATTCAATTTCTCGTATCGTTGTAATAATATATCCATCGAGATTTGAAAAAAATTTTCAAAAAAAAGATTCGTCTCAAATCGATATAATCTAATTTTTTTCGATCCCTCTCGTATTAATTTCTCTCCTCCCCATCCAGAAACACGATCAACGGAAGGATGAATATTTGAAGGGAAACGAAAAGCATCCGCCACTAGTAGAAATAGTAGAAATAGTTGGTGCGCCAGAGTTCTCCGTGATTCCGTGGCTGTTATGCATATTTGAATATTTATCTTTCCGAGGTGTGTCCAGCGCATTCATCGGGCAGTGGAGTGGAGGATGAATTCATGCACTTTGCTTGAGATAATTGCGGTTCGAAGCGAGTCCGCAGTTCATTTGCACTGGATGGAACAAGAAATGCGGTTTTTGATGATGAAAGATTGCAACGGAGATTCGACCGAGCTGCATATTAACTTCCGTTTCCGAATTCCGTTTCGATTCCATTCCTCCTTCTCTCTCTCTCTCTCTCTTTCGACAAATTTCGTTACAACAGAATTAATTCAACTGTCTTCTCATTTTCTTCATATCGACGATATTTATACGTGAGATTAAAATTCAACATAAATAAAATTCTCCGTGAACCATGCAATTCGTGAAAAAATTTAATAATAAAATAATAATCTATCGTATAAAAATTTTGTGAAAGTTCCAAGTTCGAATATTTTTACTTTCAAAATCGCGTATCCTTATCTTCATCCCGATCCAATATCAAAAGAATTCCAATTTCCTTTAATTACCCCTCCTCTAATTTTTCTCTCCCTAATGAATTAAATGAATTCGAATATCCCTTTAACATGTACAATTACCGGCGCGATTTCGTCCACGATAATTATCTCTCGCCCCTCTGACCACTCCTCCTCCTCCTCCTCTCCACTCTCCCTCGAGTGGAAAAGATAGAGGAGTTGGAGAGACTGAGAAAAATAGCGCGGGGGGAAGGGAAATAGTCGAGTACACAGAGATAAGGAGGGTAGGAGGGTAGGTAGATAGGGTGAGAATAAAAGAACGAGAGGGGATGATATATAGGGGGTAACAAGCGATAAGGGAGGCACTTATGGGGAAGAGAATTGTCTATGACTTACGATGCTTTCTTTTATAACTGGGATCGGTTTGATATAATTGTTGCTTAAACTAGCTAGTTTTATTCATTCGAGAATTGGTTTTCTTCTCGTTCGATTAATTTTTTGTTTTTCAATCGATTAAATTACGATATTTTTATTAACTTTGTTTTGAGAATTAAGTAATATTTGTCGGTATACGATAGGGAGAGGATAATTTTAGATTTTTTTCTCTTCTTTTTTAATAAAATTTTAATATAATCCGCGACTTAAGATTAATCTATTTTCGTATAAACTGTGTCTTCCGTGTCCCTTGTTATAATTTATACGTTAAGATCACGTGGAAATGAACGGGAATCTAATGTGATTAATATGGAAATCCATCACGCTTGTTGTGCTCAAGAAGATACAGGTGTGTACAGAATCACATCTTGCGGCAACAAGATAGATAGATTTCACCTAGCGCCAACTTCGAAATCTATATTCCGTTGATGAATTTCTAATATAATATACACGCTTGAATGCGTAAATGTTATCGATATCGACGCAACAATTTTCCAAAATGCATACACGACGTACCTCGTGTCTTTAAAAAAAAGAAAAAATTTTTCATGTAAATTATTTCGATCGATTAACGCGCCGAGTTAATTTCTGCGTCCATTACTACCTTGTTGAGAAGATTATTACAATTGCGTTTGAATTTACAGAAGCGTGTCTTCCTCCCTCCTCTTCGATTTTAATAAGAAATAATAAAAAAAAGAAAAAAAAAGGAGGAGAATCCACGCGAAGAACGATACACGCTCGTCATTCGCCTTAATTAAGGGGGACGATTCATCAAGAAGAAGCGTGTACACAGTTTGCACGAATCTTTGAAACGAAGAAGAAGGTAGGAGCCGATTCGTCTTCATTAATTACTCGCGGCTCGCAATGGAAGCCGCCTTTGAAGCCGTGACTACTCTCTGCCTGCATTATTTCGGTGGAGATGCATCAAAGCGCATCGCGTTCCGCGATTGAATTAATTCAAAAGCAAGATCAAGCAGTTTCTTGTCAAAGGTCAACTGCCAACCTTCCTGTTAGAGACAATGCATTTTTAAACGATCGTGTATATACTGTAACGAGGATAAAAATTATCTTTTAAAATTAAAATTAAAAAGAAATTTAATTCTCTGACCGAATTTAACTATCTTCGATGATTAAATAAACGCGTTTTTTGAGTTTTATATATTCATATATATATGCATACACTCACACACGTAAATTCACGCTTCTGCTAATAGCTTCAAATATCCATAAATCATTCACTCCCGCATAGTTGAACAAAACAATAGACCGAGAATACCGATCGTTAACGCGTTAAGATACCGCGGAATGGTCACGCTAAATATCATTTACCACCTCCTATCCGGAACGAGCTAAAATTCTCATCAACTCTCATTAACGACTTCCCCAGAAACAAGAAACATCGTGGGCCAGTAATCCAAATTACACTTCCGGATATCGTTAAGTAACTGCGAACTGTCGTTAAATCGTAAACCGTGCACCGATCTTGTCCCGATTTCCCGACGAATCGTCGCGGGAAGGGCTTCGAAAATTTTCTCGAGCGGACAACCAACGTTCGAGGTGAACAGAGGAGTTTGTTCGAATGAATTTATGGAAAAAGCCGCGTTAATTAACTCGTTCGATCGGTTTGAAAAACAGCCGATTTATCCCGGCTTTCCAAGTGATCGAGGAGAAATGACCAGAGATCGATTTGTGAGGATAAATACCGAGGACTGGATCAAGTATTCGAATACTTATATAGGAAATTATGGAAGAATTATTTAAACAGGTTTTAATGCAAAAGTCTCTTCTTTGCTTCGTATATAGATAAGATTTTCAAGCGACAGTATGAGATTATTGGCCAGAGATCCATTTGTGAGGATAAATACCGAGGACTGAGAACGAGGGAATGCACGATGGGATCAAGTATTCGAATACTTATATAGAAAATTATGGAAGAATTATTTAAGGTTTTCATAAATATGGGTGTGTCAAAGTTAAAATGGAAAAGTCTCATCTTTGCTTCGTACATAGATAAGGTTTTTGCATTCTAGAGAACTTGTCAGTCAGAGTTTGAAAGCTCTATTATTATTCGTCCGTGTTCTTTTCACGGTTTCCAAGATTGTCACGATGCTCCATTCACAAACACGTGTCAATGTCCTTTCGGCCATCCATACGCGACCTATTCGATTCGATTCGAAGAAAAAATGTAGGCCACTTCACCTCGCTAGTATTTTGCGCTAATATTCACGTCCCTTCGCATTCTTTGAACTATATAAATCTCGCGAACCAGTTAAGATATCGATATTTAAAAAAAAGGAATTGCATCGTTAATCAAAAATTACATGCATCGTTCATTGATATTTCAAAGAATGATAAAACCATTGTTTAAAAATCCTTGATTTCTTTTCCTTCATTTACCAGCCATATATATCATATATTTAACAATTTGCGCGTTAAAATGATGAAACAGCTTTCGATTTTCGTGATTTGTACTCTCGACAATAATAATTATTGCGAGAATTGCAGAAGCCAAGCCACGTATATACAAATGTTCCTCTCCTCTGTTACCTCGCAACAGAAATCGTCCGCTCAGCATTGCGCGAATCAGCAGCTTTTTGAAAAGTCACCTTGTCACATATCCACGAAAGCTGGCCCTTTTCGAACAGTCGTATTGAGACGCAAGGAGCAACCCCTCCCCCCCCCCCAAGTTCTTTGATCCGACA
>NW_006263373.1:33069-33719 GCF_000469605.1 Apis dorsata
CGTGAAAAAAGGCAGCCGATTTTACCCGTCTCCAGATACCTTCCAACTATCGAGGAACCAGCAGAAAATTTCCAACGTGATCCTTTGTATTTTTCTTCCTTCAACGATCTTCCTCCTCCTTTTTCAGTTCTTTCGAATTTTTTTTTAATCCATACTGGATATTGTCAAGTCAGAGGATTGAGAATTACCCGACGTCGCTTCAATTATATAAAATAAACAATTTCAATTATATATATTTTTTAATGCATTAATAGAAAATTTGTATTTAAAAGTATTAATAATTAACTCATTTTTCTAATTATAATTATAAAATACATCTCCATCCAGAGAGAGAAAAGAGAAAGAATAGCGGTTTCTCGATCATTTCTCCAAAGAAACTGAAAGATTTCTTCTTAGGTTCTTAAAGAACGGGATTAAACGGTTTTAAGAACACGAATTTTCCACACGAATGATGGTTCGTGCAATTAACAGCGCGGATGAACGAGTTCCCTGTGTTGAAATTCAATATGTTTAGAAGCTGGTAACGAATTGAAATTCGCGTATCGAATAGAATCATTTTAGGTTGCTGGATCCACAACGCCTTCCGGCCACGTTTTAGAACGCGCTTTTGATACAATACTACAGCGCCTTTAGATATATATATATATATA
>NW_006263373.1:34289-42872 GCF_000469605.1 Apis dorsata
CCGCCTCTGTGAGAAGAAGATTTAAGCATTGCTTTAATGAGAACAGATAATGGATCTTTCGACAATTATGGTCAATTATGTATAATAAAAGAATAATAATTTGGTAGATTCGATATTATGCTGAATTGTTCAAAATCATTTAACGGAATGTACAATTTTAAATATTATGGAAAAAAAAATGGAAAAAAGATTATTATATATTTTTCTTTTAGAATATTCGAAAATTTTTCGAGAGATTTCCTTTGTCAAAATATAATCTTGTTTTTTAAAAAGAGTGCAGAATTAATTTCATTAAATTCTCCTAATTTTTTCCTATATTAAGGAAAATTATCTCGTATTTACTTTGAAAGTTTTTACTTGTTTTCCTTTTTTTATATCATTATTTATTTTTTAAATGCAAACAAAGCATCCACGAATAGAAAAGAAAAATATAAAATTGGTGAAACTTAATTTTTCTTTGCCACTCATTTCTTTAATTTACGAATATTTGTTACGTGCCAATCTTTCGAAATCGATCATTTATCAAGAATAAAAATACAATTCTCGGCTGCGTTATCTTTTCATCTTAAATTCTTTTTCATCTGGAAAAAAATTTCACCACTCTCAACTTTGATCAAGCACAAAGGGTAGGAACAATAATTTCGTTTCTCGCATTTAATTTAGCGCGAGAATTTGCCCCCTCCCCTTCTTCTCCCTCTCGATTTATCGCGTTAAACATTTTCGTCGAAATCAAATTACCTTTCACATTTCAAACGCAAATCGATCATTTTAAATCAACCCCATCCCGCTCGAATCGTTTCAACTGACGACAAAATGCAACGCTATCGAGTGCAAACATTGCGTACCATTGCTTTTAAAATGGACTTAACTTAATTAACGTTAATGCAAGAAAAATACTTCATCGCGAGGACAAACCTTCTCTGTATGTTAAAATTTCGGATATAGGATTATTATCTAATCTTTCTTTCGTTCTCCTTGAATAATTTTTTAGGCTATACATATATTTTAATCGTATCAATTTAATAACGAAAAGGAATTATAATAAATTCGAAATTTCGTGTAATTTTGAGTTTAGATTGAAAAATTTTGGAAATTTTAATAAATATCTTTGGTAAATTATACGCGAGATTAAAAACACGAGATATTTAATCATTTTAATTAAAATGTAAAATGTTTGCTACGGTCCTTTTTGAACTAAAAAAAAATATTTTACATTCGTTTGAAAACGTGTAACGTGGATGTAGAACAATGAGTTATTTAGATTAATAAAGAAAAATTATTATTTTTATATATAATTTTTAAAATATTTCTATTATTTTAAGATAGAATTATTATTATTCAAATATTATTCATTTTTCTTTATTCATTTCAAAAGCTTTTTCTAAATATTAAATAAATTTGAAATATAAATTTCTTTAAATTTAATATCTTTATTATTTTTATTTGTATATATTTGTATATCGTGATATGTGTAATTAAAAAAATGAAGATTGAATCGAGATACACGAAATTTTACTTGTAAATTGTATTCTTGTTATTTGAAGTTCGCCACAATTTCCTTTCATATATATTTAATTAAATCAGATTCAGCTTACTGCAAATATGGGTCATTTCCTACGAAGAAGAGCCATATTTCTTTCGAAGCAATTTTTATCGAAATTCCATTGTTTCTGAATTATTTCATCCAATATTCCACATCGCTTCCTTTTCAAACCTGTTTAAAAACGAAGCAAAAAGGAAGGCTACTCTTTAGCACAGCACTTTTGTTCGATTTTAATGTTGCTCTGCATAACACACTTTCTTTTATACTCCCTAACAATTGTTTATTATTAAGATTCCCTTGTAAGATTAATAATTTTGTTTTAAAAAAGAAATGAATGAAAAGTGGAAAAAAATGGAAGAAAACGATTTTTTAAATTTTTATATTCTTATATATCTCTTAATTTTTAATGAGAATTTATTTGATTTCTATTATCTCATTTGTTTTTTTTTTTTTTTTCAATTTTTACGTATTTGTAATGATATTTTACAAATGTACAGTCAAAAAATTATTTGTATTATTTTATTTATCGTAATTGTTTAATATATGATCCAAGTATATTATATTTCACAATATGATATATCATTATATATGGATATAAAAATAATACCATGAAAATAAAATGAAAGTAATAACGCGAAAATACTTTTTGCATCCACCGTATCTATTTTAAAGATAATAAAAGATAAAAATTCATTATAATCCATCTTCATAATGGAAACTCCAACGATATATTTTCCATCAATTTCCAATATCTGCTAAAATTCAATACAATTTATCCCTCTTATACACGTACATCCATATACACATACACACACGCTCACCCCACCAATTAACCCCTTTCACCATCATTCTACTCCACCCCTTACCCGCCTTAAATCCACTTTAAAAAATTCCAAAACCATACCTACTTCACTTTACACTACCCCATTAAGACCATCCTCTGCCTTTAGAGCACAAGAGAGAAAGAGAAAGAGAGAGAGCACTCTCTTAATTCTCCAGACTTTAATGTCTCGAACGTGAAAAAAAAAAAAAAAAAGAAAAAAAGAAGAAAAAAGACGGTGGAAGACCAAGCACGCGGTCAGACACAGATCCCATCCCAGTGATGAAGATGATTTCCTTTGAGAGACGAGATTTCTTAAGCCCCTCGTTATTGTCTTCATTTTTTATTCTTCTTTTGTCGTTGAATCCTTGCGACACGGCGACAATCAAAGGGATCCATGATATCCTTACGCTTTTATTTTTCACGTGGACATTTGTTATCCTCATGAGATCGGTAAAGCAGATTCCTTACACAACCGAGAATTGTTTTTCCTTCCATTTTAAGATTTTCCTTTCTTCCTTCCTTCCTTCTTTCCTTCTCTTTTTTTTTCTCATTTGAATCAAAAGGGGGCCTCGCTTTTTGATCGCGAAAGAAATGTTAGAAATGTTTCCCTCCAAGACTTTTTCTCTGGCAGCTTCTGTACATGCAGAAGCTAGGAGGAGGGGCACACCTTTTGTCTCGGACGTTTCACGGTCGAGAGGCTAATTTCGTTAAATAAACGGAAGGGGTTTGGCGCTTTCTCGACGTCTTTGGGCAATTCACGGCTTCGTATGTTTTAGATCCTCTGATGGAGGAGCCGACTGAAGGGAGCTCTTTGATGTAGGATAATTTGAAATACACTCTCTGCTATGAGCTGCTCTTCGGATGGAGGAGATTTTTAATTTTCCGATGCTGTGCGCGAAAATTTGTATCGAAATTGTGCGTGTAAAATGATCGATGTATGTTTAGGAATGATTTTAATTAAGTCGTACGAAGAAGATATTTAAATGGAATTAAAATTAACAGGGGATCGATTATTAGAGGGTTAAAAAAGAAAAAGTAGCATTAAACTCGACGATTTTTTTTTTAAAATCTCTGAACGTTTTTTAATCAGTGATGACGTTGCTTATAAATATTTGTATCCATCGGGGGGTGCTTTTCACGAAATGATGCAAAACTTTTCTCCCTCTTCGCGAGTTGTTCCTTGCGCGTAACACGTTTCTGAAGAATAGTAAAGGAGCTTGCAAAGAAGCTGCAGTTCCTTTGTCATTTACCTTACGGTCGAAAAGTTTCCTTGAGATACCATCAGCACTGATATACCTTTGATTCCAAAGAAATTCCACAAGAAACACGAACACGGAAACAATAATATGGATGCGATGGAATATGAATATTCTAAATTAATTACCAAAATTAATCCATAATGCAAAACGTATCTAAACAATTTAATTTATTCATTTTAATCTTTATTACGTATAATATTCTTATGAATAAATAATAAAATATTCGAATGTCAAAACCAACAAGTATTACAAATATTAAATTTTTCTTTTTGCAATTAAAAAAATTGAAATTTCCTTCGATCCTTAACATATCCATATTGTTTATACACAATTTAATTTAATATAAAATTACCAAAATTATCAACTTGATAAAAAAAATATAGATATTTTTAAATATCCAAATAAAACAAATTTAAATATCCAATCCAAATCGATTTTCAAAAGCGCATAATTGCAACATAAATGATCAATCATAAGAAAAGGAAAAACAAGGCTTTTTTTTTCAATCAAATGTCTCTCCAAATATCGACGAATCGGGAAAATCGAAATAAAATCGGTGAACGCCGATAAGACCGAGTCTTTCCAATCCAACCGCATCATCTCCATCTCCCCCTTCCCCTCCGCCCCCTGAAAAGGGGCGCGAGTTTGTAATCAATCGAACAGTCGCCAGTACAAACTTCGAAACAAGGAATTAAATATTACAACGGTAGCAACCCCGTGAAGGGGTTGGAAGGGGTTGCAAACACGTCCCGGGTGATGTTTGCACGTTGACACTCGCTTCTGCACACTTTTCGCAAATATTGGGCGAACGTGTGCATCGCGTACGCGCCTACGCGAATCAACAAATGCCTTATGAAAATCGTTTCATCGAACGGCCGCTTCGACGTACACGGTCGGACGAGCAAACAGGCCGAGTAGGCGCGAATAATTCGTCCTCGTTCGGGAAAAGAAACGAGAGCGTACGACGCGACACGACGATCGGCTTTGCTTGTGTTTATCTCTTTTATATTTGAGAAAAAAAAGAAAAATAAAAGGATTGTACGAGGATTATTACGCACACGGTTGATTTAATATTTTTGGATACTTGAATTTGCATCTTGAATTTGTTACGAAGTGTTATTGTTAGAGGAGGGTAAGTATGTTGTTTATGAAGTTTGTGAAGTTTGTTTGAACTTCATCGTGCAACGAAATATTATTATTAGAGATGAATATATTTGTGTGTATATGTATATATATATATATATACAAAACTATGTATTCGTATAAAGTTTATAAAGTTTATGAAGCTCGTATACGAAGTATTCATTATTAAAGATCGGAAAAGGAAATTTTGCCGAGTAATTGTTGTTCTTATGTAGATTAATTATTTTACTTTCAATCTGATGAAGAAAGAAGAAAAAAAATTTTGAAGTAGGAATAAGATGCAAGATGTAATTATATATAAATAAATAGTTGTTTGAAATAATATTTCGTGTAATTAGTTTAAGGATAATTATGAATTATTATCATTTGATGCATGCAAATTGTGCAAGTATGTAGAATCTGTTCAAGACAAACCTGAGAAAAATTTATTCGAAGAACAATAAAATTAAATTGTTAGAATATTTTTATCATATTAAAAGTAGACGAGATAATTTATATTTACTTTATAGTTTGGTATAATTAGAAGATCCAATAATACAGAAGATTCAATTATAATTATAAATTATATTTTAATTATATTTTCATCTACATTCTTCTTAAAATTCTTATTTCTACTCTTTATATTAGAAAAAAAGGCTCTAACCCTAGTCGAATTAACGAAGAATCAACGAGTAAAGGAAGAAGAAGAAAGGAGCGAAACTTGGAATATTGTTTCTCAAGCAAAATAAGCTTAGCTTTTATTACAAAAAGAAGAAGAAAAAAAAGAAAGAAAACAGAAATTCTTCTTCTCTGCACTTAAACAAGAAAGGGAAGATCTCGTTGAAATAAAAGATTCATCGAACAAACTACATTCAATTCCGTTCGAGGAAACGAATGAGAGAAGAAAAAAGAAAAGAAAAGAAAAGAAAAGAAAAGAAAAGAAAAGAAAAGAGAAGAAAAAAAAAACAAAAAAGTGAAATGGAATATAGAGCACAAAAGAAGCGCTCAAGCGTATTCAATCAGCACAATTTCAACAACTGGGTTCACATAATTTATGAAAACTGCAATGCACTCTGGTCGTGATACGGAAACAAAGAGAGAAGGAGAAGAAATAACGAACTCGATTTTCGCTATCTAAGTCGAATAAAAAAAAAAACTCTCATCCAATGATTCTTTTCGAAATATATATATATTTTCATTTTTTGATTATAAGAAGAATTTGAATACGCAAAAGTCACTAAGATTATTTTTGGAGAAGAATATCGATACATCGAATTCTACGATATTCTAAATTCCTTTGAATTTTACAAACGAATAATAAATTTGTATTCATTTGATAAATAAAATCTTTAAAACTCTACAAAATCTTCAAATTTTTAGAAATTTAAAAAATGTTAAGTTGATTCTTAATATTTTCGAAGATTAACGATTGATATATAATATATTTAGGTTATTGGATGGATCGATAGAGAGAAATAAAAAAATAAAAAGAAAAAGGAATGAAAGGAAACGTTCAATTTGCATATACGTCGAAACGAGATCTGTCTATCGATGCAACGATACGAATCGAAACGAGAATTCTGTTCAACGTACGTGGAAAGCCACCCCCTCTATTCGCGATTAATCGACGACAGGTGAAATAAATATCGGAAAAGCAATCAGTTACGAAGGTAAAGTAAAATAAATAACGCCCTTCGATAATACCGGATATTAGTTTTCCATTGGAGAACAGAACACCCTTTTCGACTGAATTAGCTCCTCTCCCAGGGTTCTGCTAACGATGTTACGAGACTGTTCGCTCCTCGACCTGTTTTCACGCGTTATTTACAGGGAATATCTTGTTTCGATAACTGGAAATTGACTGTGGCGAACGAATCACGATTCGGATACGAGAAATTAGAAAGGAATATTGATGTGTAAAATTTGATTACGAAATGAAAATTAAAAAAAGAAAATGTGATATATTTGACAATATTTGTAGTAAAATTATCATATATATATATATATATTTAATTTCTTTACTTCAAAGAACTTCTCTTCTGAAGAATTATGCAGAATCTTATCTTCGAAATAATTTTAAAAGTATGAAATGTCAGTCTTGATGATATCAGAATTCATTTCTTTTAATATTTTTGGAAAAAAGGTTGTTGAGGAAGATTAGATTTAAAGAATAGGAAGAATGTTTAATAACTGTTTTTTTAACTAAAGTTTTTTTTGGAATAATAAAATATTGATAAAGAAACTATTCTTATAATTATTGGATAGCTAATAATTATTAATTGTTTTAATTAGTGTATGCTTTTTTCTTCTGTGAGAATGAGGTAAATTAAATAATGAATTCTGTATCGTATTCTTTGTAGGATAAAGTTCCCAAAAAATTTTTAATTACATTCACATAATATATATATATAAAAAAAAAGAAAAGGATTTATTTTATTTTAAAATTTAATGTAACTTTAAAATTCTTTTCAATTAGCAATGAATTATTCGATGTTTTTATTCAAAAGAAAGTTTTTATATAGTTGTATTTTACTTTATATTTCGATCGACAGTTAACTTCCACATTGTACTTCATGAAGAGAAACATCAAAGGATAATAATCGGTTGTTTAATTTTATTTATGAGTTTCGTTTAATTTCTCATTGAAATATTATTACCCAAATGTGATATAATTCCGATATAACTTGTAATTTACCATTTAAAATTGTAAATTAAAAAGTTAATCTCTCCGTCTGGTGTATCATCGAAAACCATGGATTATGAAATATAATTTTCTGGGTTATTTCGAAATAATTAAATTTTATGCTTCCATTCTGGAAGCTTTAATATCACTCTGCACGTTAAAAATATGATTGCTACGCTTTTCAACGTTCTGCCCAATTGTATCGTTATTTCAATGCCAGGCATAAAATTGTTTTAACATTAAAAAAATACGAATTTTAAACATACTTTTTTGTATGTAATTTAAAATATTAAATTTTCTTTTTTGGCGAAAGTTTTTTACGAAAGTGAAATCATATAAATCATTATTTTAGCAATTAAAATAAAATACAGGGATTGAAATATCTTCTATACTCTTTTTTTACAGATTTGAGAAATTATGCATTTTATCAATTAAAGTATATATAATTCCACTTTAATCTTCATCGTCACAAATTTCACTCTTCTATTTCTAATATTCTAACAAATTTTTATTTGCAAACCTATTTTTCATTTCATTTATCATCCTTTGTATTTTTAACACTTTAATAATTAACAAACATTATCGTTCAATTTCACTCAAAAAAGAACCAGAAGAGGAAAAAGTAATGTTAAAAAACAGCAAAACATTTCTTCAAAAACCTTTCTGCACACCGAAAATGATTTCACAGAGAAACATGAATGATCCATGTCGCGGAGATGACGTCGCACGAAACATACAAATGACCCACGAATTCTAATCCCGTATCGTGGATTCGCCTATTACCATTTTGAAATGAAACGAAAATTGCGCCGGAACGGCAACACGTTCCGGATTGGGGCCGCGGTTTCGATGAATCGAATTGCGAATTTACGCTTAAGCAACGACATTGCTCCGTTAATTACCGTAATAACCTATTATGCAACCTGTAAATAGAACTATTGCAACCGGTGAAAGAAGGTTGCTCGCGTCAGAGAGGATTAAACAGCGTATATACAAATATATATCGGATGGAAATTAAATTTGGAGAGAACAATATTTCATTTTTAACGCAAAATTGCTTATATAAGTATCCCTTCTCTAACTTCCATTAAAGAAAATTAAAAGATATCGAATATTTTTTTTTTTTTTTTTGCCGATAAATTAAAAAATCCCG
>NW_006263373.1:42951-43647 GCF_000469605.1 Apis dorsata
CGATAAATTAAAAAATCCCGGAAACAACGTATCCTCAGGTTATAAAGCGACGACGAAAGAAACTCTGTGGACTACTCCGCGCTATGATTCTTGCCGGGATATTTCTCGTGACAGGCTGCACGCGCATACAGAGTCGTGTTACACAGACGTGTGTGTGCACACACACCTACACATAGTGGACGAGATTATCGGTGTAAAGACGTTGGCGTATATTTATGACCGAATTAACCCGCGGAAATACCGAGTGCACCGGCATAAACGCGACCGGTATAAATACATGACGACGGTTTATACAAAATCGACTCCCCCTCCTCCTTCCAAAGTCGACAGGAGTCGAGTTTTGTAAGGGCAGAGGATTGTAATTTATGGATCCAGGAGGTGGGTGGTTAGACGGTGGCGGTTTAAGCGGTGGAATCGAGAGAAATCGGAGTGGTATCGATTTATATTGGCCACATTGGCGAGCACGAGGGGAATTCGAGATTGTGACCTCGAATTTTTTGGCACGTGGACGAATACTTTTTCTTTTTTTAAAATATATTTTTCGTTCACGTGATTACATGTGATTTATTAAATTATTTCAAAATTTTTTCTTCCAAATATAGATAATTTTTATAATTACGTAATTTTTTGAAATTATTTAAGAGGGAGAAATACATTATTTGTCTTTCTCTTTTTTTTTTTTTTTTTTCAATTCAT
>NW_006263373.1:43957-48030 GCF_000469605.1 Apis dorsata
TTATATGGTTCATTTGACGATATTCTCAAAGGAAGTGGTTAATGAATTTTGTATAAAATTAATTGAAATTAAAAGGAGAATTAAATTTTAAACTTTCAATTTAATTTTAAACTTTTTAATTTCAACTCGA
The DNA here is from genome assembly GCF_000469605.1 of Apis dorsata. Lineage (NCBI taxonomy): Eukaryota > Metazoa > Arthropoda > Insecta > Hymenoptera > Apidae > Apis > Apis dorsata. The sequence continues at coordinate 44,088 of NW_006263373.1, forward strand.
GGGTTTCGTTCGAAGCTTTTTCGAAAATTTGTTCTAACGGAGATATATTTTATCATATTTTGAATAATTTTTTTTCAAATCGATAGATATTTATAATTAAATAAAAAAATAATAAATCATATCAATACAGGATAAAAAATTAGATATATCTTTCAGCGAAAGATAAATTGGGAATATTGATTGATTAATTATAGCTGTCGCATATATTACATTAATTTATCATAAAAATCGAATAAAATCGTGGATATATAGAAATTCTTTTGAAAGGGGTTGATAATAAATAATAATATACTTTTTCGTCAAACAAAACGAGAATAAATCATCTTCGAAACAAATTGTCATTTGAATTTGCATGTGACAAAATTCAATAAAAAATATTATGCTGCAGATACGAAAGTTTTCCAATAAAAACATATAACATCATAATTTACAAAGCTTCTTTTCTGAACAAACGAAATTTATTTCCTTTAAATTATATCAACGAAATCAATAATTAAATTTTTTATTCTCACCCAATAAAAATCCAGTAAAAACAAATAAAATCATCGCATTGCTGATAAAGCATCAAAGCCTTTAGTTACAAAAATATATTCGAATATGTTATGACAAGTTGCAATAAATACTGAAATTCTTGTCAATAATACCAAACTTTTTGCCAAATAAAATATTCATTCTCTTTATCGAAAACATAAATTACATTCATCACGTGTATAATTTCCAATAAATAACATCAATTAAACCTACAAAATTACTCGTTATATCATAATTTACAATGAATATTAAAATTCTCTTTAAAAAAAAGAAATTCACTTTTTCATCAAAAAAATTACCAAATTTTCATTAGAAAATATAATAAAATCCTTTAAGTTGAAAAATCCACTTAAATATCTCCTATTAAAAAATCTCTCTTTTCAAAAATCTTCCTCATCTTTTGATTTTAGCAACATGTACATGAATATTCATTGCAAACAACAAACTCAAATCATCAATTAAATTCCCAATTACTTCCATCCAATGAAATCCTGTAAAATCACCCCGCAACAAATATTAAAATCCTCTTCGAACCGAAAAATCATTTCCACGTGGTCGACGTAGAAGAATCGCGAGAGAATTTCCGGCGAACGTCTCCGGAGATGCCGGAAATTAAATTGGCCGGCGAATTATGCAAATACGGACGACGATCGAATATGGAAGATAACCGAAGAAGCGTTATTATCGTTTCACGATTTTACGCAGCATCAGATTTTTAGAGACCATCCCACGATCGTCCTTTGAAATTGAAAATGTTCCCATCCTTTTAATTAATACGTCGTTTGTTGGTTGCAACCGCGTCGGTTTCTCCTTTCACTTTTCGCCAATTAATCTCGCATCGACGCTTCCACGATATTTCATTGTTCCTTCCTTTCTGCGTATCTCTCGCGCTCAATTAACACGTCTTCGATTAATTATGCAAGGATATCGACACCGCGTGAAATTTTGACCGTCATAAATTCGAGGGATTTCGATCTGGCTCGAATTGAATTTTTTACTTGTCAAGAGTTCTTCTTTAATGATAATAATTTCAATGAGATTCATCTTTGAATATGTATATATATATATTTTTTTAAATTTCGATCGTAGACAATTATTGGTAAAATGTTTTATCCTAGGGAAAAGGTAAAGTTATATGAATTATCGATTCTATTTTTTTGAAAGATCATTTAAAGAAAAAAAATGAATTTTAGTATTTGAAAATAAAGTATAAGTATCAAACATATGTGAGAAATAATATCTTCTCAATTTATAAGAGATTTAAATTTCAATTTAAATATCCCTCTCTAAATCAATTGCTATTGTAAGTAACCCTAATGATAAATTATATTTATAATTTTATAACTGATGTCAAAAACCGAGTAATAAAACAAGAAAAGGGAAGAGAGCATTTTACCAATGATTAACAAAATTTTCTAATCTATAAACATTGAAGTTATGATTCTATTTAAATAAGAACAAACATTTCAAATTATCTTATACTTTCGAGAATTAAATTTAAAAACAATTTAATAAAGAAAAAAAAAAAAGGAAGAAATTAATATTTCGTATTTTTTAATTTCCATTATTGGTACAATATTTACTTTAAATATATTATGTAAAATACTTTCAACCCCATTCACGTCCCCCCAATTAACGTTAACCTCGACTTCTTTTTTCCCACCGTTCCACCTCGTTCAACGAAATTCTCAATTATCTGAAAAAGCTTCGCTCTCTATAAACGAACATACGTGTTTCTTCGCGCAGAATCGATCGTTCATTATCACGGCAGCGTACATAGTTACCCTTAACTCGCTTCCACCTACCGTGAACCTCTCCGAGGCAACTTTTAAAAGCCAAGTGGTAAGAACACAACAGAAAAGAAGAGCTTTCCGCCTTTGCGTTACACACGTATAATCTCTTTGGGGAGGGGGAGAAAGCTTTGCAACTTGCAATTTTCTCCTACTCTGTAATCGTTTTCCCTATCACACATTTCTTTCCACCTACTTAACGGTTTCCCTATTTCTGCCTTTTTCCCCCCTTAACTTTCCTTTTCTCTACTACTTTGTCTCTGCTTACGAGAAGATAAATTGTTCTAGCATAATTTTTTATTAATACAACATTTATTTGTCATTAATATTTTTCCTATATTTTGTTAATAATATTCGTATTCGTTTGGAGAATCGATTTTAGAAAAATATATACGTAAAAAGTTAACGTAGAAAAATACCAATTGAAGTTTATTCATTAAATTGTGTTATTTATTAATTTATGATAAATTGTCTTTAAGTATCTGACGATTGATATCACCAAATTCCAAAGGAAAACACGAAATACATCTTCCACTTTCTTATCTTCTATATCCAACGCTATATCTCCAACCATCCCTTAGTCAAACAATCAACCCTCCATTCCATTTTCTAATCCAAACTCCTCTACGAGAAAAGAGTTCGAAGCCTGGTAATCAATTCTCTGTATCAAATTCTATGAAAGCTAAATAAGCTATCCAACATTCCACAAACCACGAGTCACGTTACTACGCTAAACTGCATAAAGAAAGAAAAATAGAAGGCGAATGAACGAATAATACGTGTTTTAAACTCTCTTTATAGATATTATTGTGAATATCAATATGATTTTCAATTAAAATTGTATCGTAAAACGTAATTTCTATAAAATTATCGCAAAGACTTTATTATATTACTAATTACAATACTTTCTCCTTAATTTTTAATTTGAATATCCATTCAAAAACTAATAATGAAATAATTAATAATGAAAATTAAAATAACGATAATTTCTAAACCTCAATTTTACAAATTCCTTCAACACTCTTAAATATACTTTACAATACACCCTGTTTAAACAAATTAAAAAAAAGAAAAAAAAAGAATTTCATTTCTCTTTTTCCCCCTATATAGCGAACATAAATTCCTGACAAGTAGCACCATCTCCTCTTCTCGAGGAGAAAATTTCCAACAAGGAAATTGCTTTTGGAAAGAAAACTGATACTTCTCGCCGATGAAAAGAAGCCGAATTCGCGAGTCTTTCGCCCTAATACGATCGAGATTCGGGGGGGCGTGGACTTAGCCGTGGAATCGCGAAGTGGCACGCGTTTACGTTGCTCCGTGTGCTACGTGCCCACAGCTTCCTCCGCTTGTCTACTTGATCCTGATTTGATTTCGATACCCCAGAGGAATCCGTCGTTTCCTCACTAAGGGAGAGGAAGTGAAGTTTTCATTCGACCTTATAAATTACGAAAAACTCCCTCCCTTTTGCGGTTCTACGCGTGTCTCGATAATGTGGAATCGATTCATCGAATATTGGATGCTTTGTCTTTTTTTCTTTCCTTCTACTTTTTTTTCTTGTTGCGTTTTCTTTGTAAAATATGGTCAATGAGTTATTATTTTCGTTTTTTTTTTTTTTTTTTTTT
>NW_006263373.1:48423-50367 GCF_000469605.1 Apis dorsata
GTTATTTCGAAGGAATTAAAGATACGGTGTGATATGGAGATAAGGTGTTGCGTTTGTTGTATGAAATTTTGTTTTGCTTTTTTTTTTATTTGGAATATTGATTTTCTTAAAATATTCTATTTTTTTATGTGTATTTTTTTTGGGGGCGATGAATTTTTATGACAGAGAATTTTATTCGAGAGGAATTTAATTGGATCATATGGGTGATGTATATGGATTGTATTTGTTTTCGTGCAGTATAATGTCTTTTTGTTATTCAAGATGTTTATGTTGTAATATTTGATCTTCCATATATTTTTCAAGCAACGTTATATGAAAGAAAGTGAGAAAATTATTTAAATTTGCCAGACATTTCGAAATGCTTTTTGATTACGTAAAATCAAGGATTTTTAACAATTAAATTATTATCATAAACGAAAATATTATAGAAAATTGTTAGACGCGTTGTTCGTCCATTTTATGTATCTTTTATTTCAAAAAATAAATTATTATTTAATTTAATATGAAATGTTATCATAAACAAATAATTGAAATATTATTGCCAATTTTTATTTCTGCCTTCAATCGAGAATAAATTGATTTTATTTTTATTTTGTAACTAATGAATATTTTTTTAGATAAATACAAAATGTAATTTCTTTAAAATATGCGTTAATAATAATATTTATAAGCTCTTCCTTTTAAGAATTCATCGATATCAATGATATAACGTGATTTCATTTTCTTTCACCTCACGTTTCAAGTTATCTATTTCACTTTTATCTCATTTTGATGAGCATTTCATTGATTTCCCATGAGATTTCGTTTCCGTCTATGAAATCAATTACATAAATATTAGAAGGATGATTTCTGATACTCATAAAATCTTTCTATAAATAATGAAAAATATAATATAAAAATCTTATAAAATATTTATATTTTTGTTATTATATTACATTAATTAAATCATTATTATATCAATTTATAATTTGAATGATTAAATGATTTACTGATATATTATTTTATTTTATTAATCGAAACTTATATCTTAATTTTTATTTTTGTTTAAAATATTCCCTGTTAATTTACACGTTCTAGGATCTACAGGATATTTTAACTCAACCTATAAATTTAAAATTATAATAGGATAGATAAAAATTTAATTCAATTTCAAATAATTTAATTTTGATCAAAAAACAAATCTTTTTTTCTATTTTTCAAACGTTCCACATTTTAAGATTTCCAAAGTTAGAAAGAATTGCCAAGGATGTAAAAGTTACTATTCAAATTGAAGCTTTATACAAGTTCAGGACGTTGATGGATTCAGAATCGTTATTTCGATGTTGAAACGTGTGTCAGTTTCGATAGGTCATTTTGTGATGGTAATCTGTTGCATTTTATTGTGCAATAAAATACCTTCGATCCATCTTGTTTTACAACAAGTCGTCCACTTGGTTGAAATGTTAAACGAGTGACGATATAATTTTGGATACTCTGTCACTATTTTCATTTTCTCTGGAAACCTAACAATCTAAAGCTAAATTCACACATATAAAGATAGGATTATTAAAATTTTCCAACGATCTGATGTTTAACAACGAAATAAAATTCTAAATTAATTTTTTTAAGTTGTAAAAATAAATGGATGCAATAAAAAGAAATAGATATTTCTTGTTTAAGAGATTCGATTACAGATTCTCATTCATTGGAAAGAAAAAAAATTATAAGGATCGTTTATGGATTAAATAAAATTCAAATATCATTGGATAATTTTGATTTGTAATTTTTCCAGATAATAAATATTTTAATTTTTATTTTCATATATTATTTGTATATAATTTTTAATAATGTGATTCCATTTTTAAGAGAGGATTAACTCAATATCAAATTTTATTTTATAATAAAAATATGCACAACTGGATCTCTTTTCACGAAATACTTTTTTTTTTTTTTTTTTTTTTTTTT
>NW_006263373.1:50524-64644 GCF_000469605.1 Apis dorsata
TTTGTTCATTGTTACGTGATTTTTCAACATGTTTTATTTATATTTGCACGATTTTGTTCACACGTTTTATTTATTTTTATAAAAATACTTCAAACAATTTTAAAAAATATATTTTTTTTTCATTTTTCTTAACATGTTAATATTTCTATTATGTTATTGAATAAAATATTTAGCTTATTATTTATTATTTTAATTCAACACAAATTTTATATTTTATCGTAAACTAATTATTATACTTCTTCGTTTGGTACATATCCATCCTGAAATCTACAAAGATGTTCAAATATATCACATAATTATATGAAATTATTATATTTTATGAAATATTTTAAAAATTTTAAAAAGAAATCTATAAATATCAATTTAATCAAATTAATATTCTGCCTAACATTTTTATAATTTTCATCCTTCAATAATATTAATTAAAATAAGAAAAATCTAAGGATCTAAAAAAATAAAGAAGACTCAAATATTTAATATATTTCTAAAAATGAAATATCTAAACGAATTATTCATTCAAAAAGATTCGACATCACGAATCGGTTTCAAACTACGTTTGAAATTCCTCGCCTACCCTATTGTATTCTAATAACTTTCCTCGTTATTATTTCCCCATTAATACCATTACTTTCACGGAACGAATCTCGCTGTTTCAATTTTAACCGCGTTTCCAAACTTCAATTTTCACGCGAAGCCAAGAGAGCTCGAGAGCAGATATCTCGGGTTATTTCGAGCACACGGGTATACATCGGATATATACCCGTAACTTCCATACATATACGCAACGTATCGAATTACCAAGTATTTTCGAAGACTTTCGAGAAAATACCTTGGACTATGCCCGGTTCGATTACCATAGAAATACGGGATGGAAAATCGTATCCGACCGGGCGTATGCATCCTTCAGAAATGCACCTGAATCGCGCATAATGTCCGCCGAATATATTTACATTTATTATGCCGTTTGTTTCTTGCTTCTTGCCGCCATCTTTGGTATACGCAAAGAATTGAAAGTAGGAGTATAAAGTTAGATTTATGAAAATTTATATTCCGAATGTTAATACGATTGTAGCAATTTTCTTCCTTTTCTTTCTTTTTTTTTTAATTTTAATTTTATATATTTTGTACAGTTTTGTACAGTTTCTTTCCCATAATAATGTATCTTTTTTAAAGTATCGTTAAAAGAATGTTATGGGTATTTTACAAGTCTATAATTTTTTCTTTTTATTTTTGACACGTATTAAAGGAGAAAATTTCGGATCAAAGGGAGTATAATCTTGTATGAATAATCTTTATAACCATCTTATATGGCTTTTTTAAAATTTTTAAAATTTAAGAGTTAATAAAAAATAATTTAAGATCATTATTACGAAAAGTAAATAATTCCTATTAAAATTCCTCCTCCCCTTTTTTTCAATTTAATAGAAATAAAAATTAAATGTAATTTACAATAATAGAAATTTATATTCACTCTTCCTCGTACATAAAACATACATTAGTCAATCCATCAAATCTGAGTAAAACACGGATCATTAACTCTCTGATTTTACAATTTTTACTGTATTATCCCAAAAGAAAATATCGCACATCAAATTGAAAGAAAAGAAACTCAAAGGATGAATCCAAGCACGAGATCAAGTTCAAGATTATTCTCGACCCCCTCTTTAATCATCCCCTGCACGCGCGTGCGAAACCAAGTAGGTCTGACAGTTCTCTCTCAGAAGCCAGTTCTAACCGGAAGAGGCTCGTGAGTGGAGGATGAACGGTGGATGGCGACAGGGTATAAGGAAGTGGCGATATCACGGAATGGCATGCCGGTATGCGGCTCATCTAAGGGTTAAAGGGTTACCAGCCGGATCTTCGAGTGACTTGCAAGGTTGCAAGCCTTCGCGATCGCTGCTAATCTTGTTAAACCTTCACCGCTTCTCCCTCCCTCTCTCTCTCTCTTTCTCTCTCTCTCTCTCTCATCGCGTTTCCCGCTCGTTCATCGTGGTTGATAACTCGTCGAGCTGCTGCCTCGATAATTTTCTTTCGGCTCGATTGGCTGCTCAATCGATGGCACAAACTTTTGCGATCTGGATCTTGGCTGGTTGTGGATGGCTCGTCTTTGGTTTATGATCGCTTTCTTGGAAGGATTTCTCGATAAGGAATATCAAATGAACTCGAACGAAAAGCTCTGATTGGCTGAATATTTCTACCCCCTTTCTTTTTTTGCGGTTTTTTCTTTCTTCTTATTAAATTCTCTTTTTTCTTCTTTTTTTTTGTAGAGAGAGAAGGAGGGGGATTTGAATTATATTGATTTTGAGATTGGTATTGGTATTCAACTTTCTGATTAATTGTAAATGGACGATAAAGCGGTGCGATAATTAAATTTTAATCCATCGTTCAAAGAAAAATTCTTCTTTTATTAACGACAGGATTCTTCTTTTCTGTGATTCTTTAGTAAAGAAGATATCTGTTTCATTAAGAAGAAATATTTATTGTTTAGTTATTTAATAGTAAATTGTATTATTGCACTTGTAATGAAATAATGAATGTATATAGGAATGAGGTTTTCAATTAATTAAGGATTTAATTAATATCTTTACGCAGTGTTTAATAATTAATCAGTTAGTAAAAAGTTAGTTGCTTCTTTTATTACATAAGATGATATGATTCTTTTGTGTTTTTTAAAATTCTTTCAAATATATGTATTTCAAATATACTTTGTATAAATATTTTCATTATGATAATGTATTATTCATTATACAATATTCAAATATTATTAGTAAATTCCACGCAAAATCTATGAAAATTGAATAATACAAATTTTTCATTCTTAGATCTTCCATTTAGAACAATTTTCCTGTGAAATCACGAATCGAATAAAATAGGAATAAACATTCAAACAGGAATTTCTATTAATAAACACCCGATGAAAAGCGCCTCGGGGAAGGAAGAATATCTTTCTAATCGATCTCCATAGAAATCTCACATGGAAAAAAAGCAAGCAAGGAAGCGCAATCGAGGGAACGTGGCAGCCTTCAATCACCGATCCATCACCTATTCATTGGCTGAATCCTCTCTCGGTCGATCATCGGCGCGAAAAACAAACCAATCTTACGGCGTATCTTGAAAACTCGGGGGGAGGAGGGGAGGAAACGGATGAAAAGAGGGATGAAAAACCCCTCGTAACGATATAAAAGGGAAATAAGAGCGAAAAATAAGAACTCCCTCGATTCTTTGGCTACCTTTTTACAGCGTGACCACGGCCAGTCTAACACTACATCATTCTAAAATGCTTGTAGACTAATTAATCTGTCAAACACAGGTGATCGTGTAGGCTCGCAGAAATGTCAAAGAGCTCGTCAAACCTTGTCACCACTGTGCCGATCAATGACGTCGAGATGCTTGCAAAGGCAACACAGTAAAATTGTCCAAAGAAAACAGCATCGTGGATTAAGGACCTTCGTTTAAGGAATATTTCTAAATTTAAATTGGATATTTATACTCATATGTATATACTCTTTGCAATTACATTATCCCTTCATCTTCGTTACATCTACTATTAATTCTATATATCGAATAATAAAAATTCTCACGATATATCGTTTATGGGAGAGCAAATAAATTTATCGTAATGCATTCAGCTTCGATTCAATTTTATTTATTCAATGTCGAGAAATTTAATAAATATGCCGAGGATTTGTAACAACGATATATATTTTTAATAAATAATCTTCCACAGATATCGCGTTAAAATTGACGTGTTAATTTTCGTCAAGATTCACGGCGAATCGCGTGTAATCTGTTTTCCCGCAAGAAATGAAAATCCTATTAGCACCGCGGTGTAATTTCCACGTGGTTCCGGAAGACGTTAATTCGAATTTGCATAATCGTTTACGCAAAAGACGCGTGACGTAAGACGATCGATCAGGAAAAATATTTTCCACGTGTTTATCGTGGAGTAATAAATTGCTTTTTATGTATATCAAACGTAATAAATAAATTTGATTAACGAAAATGAAAAGGATGAAAAGACTTTTCGTTAATCGATATAAAGAAATATGAAAGAAAGAATTATTTTTGATACAAGGAATATAATTGGAAACTTTTCAAAACTATCTCTCTGTTTTTATTGTTATTGTCGAGCTCAGAAAATTGGAAAGAGAGAATCATCAATTAAATATTAAGATAGATATAAAAAAGTTCTTTCATACTTTCATATTTTAATATATAGAATAATTATATTTTATAATAATTATAATATTATAATAATTATATTTTAATAATATATATACTTTTCATATATAGTTTATAATATATAATAATTATATTTTTAATATATTTTTTAACATAATTTTAATATATATTTAATAATTTTAATATATTTTTAATACTTAATATATTTTTCATATATACTTTTATAATGTTTGGAAAAAAGAAAAGGCACTGAAAATTATTAGTAACAATAAGATCAAAGAGATAGGTTTGAATCATCATTCCTCTACCTTTTCCTCGCCAAGTTTTATCCACGAACGAAACAACGACATTTTTCTTCCACAGCAACTCGTTTTCCACCGCAAACTTTCCATCAGTTAACACCTCTCGTGTACGTATTCCTAGTTGCTCTCTTATCGTGCTTTAACGTTCAACCGGCGTTAAAATGTGCAGGACACAGGTACGAATGTAGTTTACACCGTCTGTTGTCACGAGTCTCGAGAGAATGTCCCAAACTTATCCAACAAGACACACGCGTGGCGTACGATGACACAACCAAGATAGTTTGATAGTTGCGCGATTGGCTCAATTAACGATATGTCCTTATCCATTACCGTCTCGTTTAAGGAAATTCAACGGATCTGTTTATCATTTCAACGTTTGAACGACACATTTAAGCAAAGAGAATTGCAGACCAATCCAAGTCGTGATTTTATTCGATCATATTAATTTCGAATCGATATTAAGACTATCACGAAATTATTTACAACTGAGAAAACCTTAAAAATTTCTAAAGAAAAAAAAAAGTAGATGTTACTCCCTCTAAAACACCCATCGATCTTTTCTCAACAACATTAAACTTCCACAGTGCTGCACCGTTCTCCGAAGCGTCAATTTTAATGTTGCAACGATTAAAATATGCATACACATACAGAGAAGAAGAAGAAAAAAAAAATTGAATAGAATTAAAAACTTGACAACGGCTCTCTCATACGGCAATTAAATCGAGTCCAACCGTGTTAATTTCGGTAATCGGCGCGTAACGTGAAAACCGTGATAGCCCAGCGAAGCGAGGATCGAAAATGATCGCCTGGCATATCGCATAATTAAACCACGGCCGATTGTCCACCGGTCTCGTAATAACCCACGTTTCCATCGGAATAACAATTTCGCGTTGGAAAAGTCGCCGTGGAAATTCGAGCTCGTTTTCCACTCGATTTTCGAGCTTGAATTTTCGCTCGTCTCTCGAACGATGAAACGTGGCGATACCTAGAGCGAGAGAGAAAGAAAGAGAGAGAGAGAGAGGGAGGGAGAAGGATCGCGAGGCGCAACAGGCGAAGAGAGAGAGAGAGAAAGAGAGAGAGTGGATCACACGGTATCGATCGTCGATAGGGATCGATCCATCGTCTAGAATTTCACGGCTGTTTGTAATTAAAGGGTTCTCCGCTGTTGGAACAACGCGAAATTAACGGAGCGCCAGGAGTTAATTAACTCTTGCCACGTTTTGTCGATGATTATTGCATCTATAACCGGGCGAGAACTTTGGTCAGGTTATGAATTCTTTATTTTTAATTTTTCCTCCAGATCTTTTTCTTTTTTTCTTTTTTTTTTTTTGTTTTGTTTTTCGAAGTTTGAACGAATCGCCGTTTCGTTCAAGATTTTCTAACAGGTTGATTTTTTCCCGTTGTTTTCCCGAGTGAGCAAGCAGGAACAACGAAGAATTTGATCTTATTTAATTTTTTAGAAGTTCATCGACGCCGTATATGGGTTTATTAAGGGGCGCTCCGTAGAATTGGCTTGAATTGTTTATTTCTTTGATCACGATTTTTCATGATAAAAATTGAAAGATATGCGCTACGATTGATTTAACTTTTTAATTGTGAAATTTTATTTTTGAATCTGCGCTTGAATTGAAATTAAACAATCATGATTATGCTCGTTAAATAAAGTAAAATTGCTGCAAAATTTAATTGTATTAACTAAAAATTCTATTTGAAACTCGATTGAACTCTATTAAAATTAAAAATACTTCGAATCGCTGTAACTCTGAAAATAGTGATTTCCGGTCAACGAATAAAAGATCATTAGAAGCGCGAAACCTTGCTCTTTAAAACGCTTTTTCATTTATTTCGATATCACTTCCGGTTCCCGAGATATCATCGTGCGAAATAAAGTCTAATTTCTGATCGTTTACCTGAAACCGGATTAAATGTTATTAAAATTAGGAAAACTTTGAACCGCCATAACTCCGAAGATACTAACTTCCGGTGAACGAGTGAACGATCGTTGGAGCACGGAACCTTGCCCTTTAAAACGCTTTTTCATTTATTTCGATATCACTTCCGGTTCCCGAGATATCATCGTGTAAAGCGAAAGGTAATTTTTAATCGTTCGCTATTTCTCTCTCTGTCTCTTATTGGGACCTCTCGCTCGCACCTCCTTTCACTAACCTATCTCAAACTCCAGACAAGCGACAGACGCGATTCCTGGAAAAACGTAGTACGCGCTTCTAAAATATATAGGTCAATAGATGGCGCCACCATTCATATTTTTAGCCCTATGTTAAGTACTATGGACACTTTGAATCGTTATATCTCGGCAATCAATTGAGATATCGGGATAAATCAAAAAGTGACTTCAATGGCACGGTTTTCTCCATATTCTGAGTATATTTTAATAACAAAATTTTAAATTTTTTCCCATGTTTTTTGATGAATAATTGAAGTTTTATTTTGCATTTTGTCGCATAAAATATATATCGAGATAATATAGCATATGTTTTACACTTTTCCGTATATTAATCGACTATTTCAACTAATAATTCCATAATTGCATAAAAATCCACAGTCTAATAATTATCATATTAATTACGAGTTAAATTATTCCTTCTCCTCAAAATGTTTTATTATCAATATTTCACTATATTCCTCTATATCTGTCCTGTCAATGATTTATAAGAAAACCATGTAAAAATTCGGAACTTGTATTTAGACGAAATTGAATTTCCACTTCTCATTTCCTTTTTTCCCGTGTCCGTTTTTATACGGTTCATAAATGAGATGTTCAAATTTCAGAAGGCTCGCTTCAGAAAATAGTTCAACGTCACTTTACAGCCAAATAAAAACCATCCAAGAAATGGTAAAAATAACGTGGAAAAGAGGCGTTCTATAAATTCTTTTTGTATGGAAGCTTAAAAATAGAAAATCATGCGTGTAACTGTATTATCCATAAATAATTCTCAACCATTTCATAGATTTATACCCTATAAATAAAACGAAATTTGAAAAATTCCAATATCATCCAAGAGATATTTCGTATAGGAATTTAAAAGTGAAGAACTTCCCTTTTCAATCAAGTCGTTCCAACATATTCTGTTCCTATTGATTAAATTTTCGCATAAATATTCGCAATCCAATTATTATTCCTCACTCGATGCGCATACAACTGACATCTCATTTCTTGTGAATATAATTCATAAAAATCAATGCTCAAAGAAATATCGCTCGACTTGAGGAAGTCGGGTTCCTGAAGTGAGGGACAAGGAGGAAAGGAAGCACAGTGGTCAGAAGCTTGTTCCAGATGGAAGATTCTATCGAAGATCAAGGAAGGAAATCGAATTACGTTTCGATGCAGCTGGCGTGACAAAAGCGACATAATGGCCGATGGAAAACCGAAGACATACCCTAAGATCTTTGGATTATCGGTGCACCGTCTTGTCCTTATACATGTAATTTCGCCTATTTACAAAATCGACTATCAGTGAAACAGTCTTGATGAGAAAATTCGATTTCGAATCAAGATAGAAATCATTTTGATTTGACGAGGGGAATGAATTTTGATTCATTGACTTAATTTTCGCTGCACACGTATGAATTTGCCAATTGCATGCAAAATTTGAATTTTAGATAGAAAGGATTAGAATTTAATGGAATTATTTCATAAAATTTTCGATGCTTTATTGAAAATAATAATTTTGGAATATAGTGAGTTATGAGAATTTAACAGATATGTAAATGAAAGAATAATAATTATAAATTTTGAAAATGGCGAATATTTTATTTGAAGAAAAAATAAAGTTACTTACGTAAAATTTTAAATATTCCATGCTTATTCATAAAATAAATATTGGATTTTTCCCCAATATACGATTTTTCAAATATATATCATTCAATGTTTAACCACTTAATAATATTTTTAATGAAAGTTCCAAATGGAGTGGAAGAAAATTCTAACTTCTATAGTAAAACAAAATGATCATGGAAATGAGTAATTAATTTAACATTTCAACCGAAAATTAATTATTTCATTAAATGAAATTTTTTAAATCGAACATTGAAAGAAATAAGTGGAATGATGTAAACAGCAAATTCTTGAAACAGATAGTCAAGGTATGTTGAACATTTAGAGCTAACCATACTATGTTGGAATTTCTTAATTGAATACATCATGTGCATCGAATTCCTATGAATATTATATTTATACACGTGAAACTTAAATTAATAATATTAATTAAGAAATTAAAAAACAAATATATTAATATATGCATAATCGTCTTGTTACCTTTATTCTTCTTTTTCTCTCTTTATTTTTTCTTCATTCCATGCCTTTCCACTTCCATTTAAATAAATAAATAATTTTCATAATCAATTGAACAATATCTTCTTCCAATCCCTTTTAATCTATTTCCCATTCCTTCTTATTTTTATCTATCGAGTCAGACGATTACCATGCTTTCAGAATATTGCTAATCGAAAATTCGTAATTGGATCTCGGTGGCGGCCGATTGTAAGAATGCACAAGGGAATAACGAAATCTTGGGAAGATTCGTTTTTGCATTCGATCGATTTCCTTCGTTTTGCAATCGACTTACGAAAATTCGGGCAATAGGATTCGGATAAAAGTGGATGGAAGCTTCGAAGATAGTTTACATTACAAACAAGGAGATATCTTTCTTCTGGAGAAATAATTAACATTGAAAAATAAAAAAAGAAAAAAAAGGAGAAAGAAAAAGAAAGCTTTGAAAGATTATTAAAATTATTCGATCCGATTATTTATTATTTTTGTTTCTTATTTAAAACTTAATTAATGATTCGTTGTACATTTTTGATATAATATTCTTAATAATGAAATTTCAGTTCGACTTCAATCCTGCGCAAATAAAAATTAAACTGTAATTGAAATCTATTGTTGAAAACATTTGCAAGTTGTACGAATACGAGGACAGAGAAAGATATCTGAATTGCAGCAAAAAATTTGGATAAATTAATTGAATTATACAAAATCTAAAAATTTAATATCTGTGTTACGATATTCGATTCCGTTTGACATATATTCCACGATAAAAAATATCCAATTGTATTTCCCTTACGAGCTGTTCAATTTTCAAGATTAAATTCGAAACGAAGACAATCTCTTAAAAATTGCTTCCAATTGTTCCATCGATTCTTTTCATTTAAATATATATTGTATATATATATATATATATATATACATATTCCTGGCTCCGATTTTCTCTCAAATGGATAAGGATTTTTACCAGAAATAAAAATCTAATCGTTACACTCCATCCTACTACCAACTTTATATTTATCCCTGAAATTTTAAATCTGAAAATTCTTTATGAAAATACAAAGTAAAAATAAAGTAAAAATTCTGAAAGTATATATCTTTTCGACTCGATCAAAGTCTATTGGATGAGTTGCAAGAGATAATAACTTTGCTACTACAATATATATATATGATAATATAATTGGAGATGATTTTAATGCAGAGGCATCGATCCTGTCTATAATCAAGCCTGTCTAAAATATTATGGTATTAAGAGCAATATGGCATGCAATTTATATATATATATATATATATAGAACTCACCATTAATAACATGCACGTTGACGCTGGCTCTCTCCGCCACAGTGGGCACGCAACTGTAGTTTCCAGAGTCGCTTGGTTTTGCATGGGTGATCCTCAATCTGTAACAAAACGAAAAGACCGATATTAGATCGAAAGCATAACCGACTGTTATTCCGTAAATTTTTTAATTACCCGTAATTAAAAACATATTTTTTTCCCATCATGGTTTGCGCCAAAGATACGTATCTATATAACTTCTCTTCAACTTTTTGAAATAATTGGCGTCTCAAAAAAATCAATATTTTTCCAATTTTTTTTACTTAGAAAATTTAAATAATAATGTTTAAGAATACGTTAAAAAATCTGTATCTCCAGAGAGAAGTAAAATTAAAATATAAATATATCAGAATACTTGAAATTACGTTATGATTATTAAACGTCAAATATAAATAAGTGGCCGTCATCTTTGGACGGAATAATCGATATCCGCGAAATATTGAAATTATTACCACCATTTCCTCAAAATATCCCGATCCCCAATGTCGGGATCAAGCAAACAACAGGGTCGTATAATTCGACTGTCATCATGTCCCATTTAATCGTTTCGGGGCACCGAAACGCGAAAACACGTCAGACGCATAAATTTGGCCTAACAATTGCCCCCGAATGATAGAAATGGCTTTAATTTCGCGAGTGGTTATCGATACGCGGTTCCGGTATAAGGGCTGTATGAAATAATTCACGTCGAAATTAATAATGAAGCAACGATGATCTAACGGCTATTAATTGCCGGTTAATACCACTTGCGGTATCATGAATTCTCTCTTCACCGCTTTATCGTTTAAGGGGGGGGAGGAGGAGGGGGTGAGGGAAAAATATAAGCGTTCCGTGATTCAATTTCAACCGGGCGTTCATCAATCGAAACTTTAATTACTTCATAGTAATTCATTAATACGAATTACCGTAATTACTATTAAAAAGCCACGGGCTAAGTATTTCACACTTCACACTTCAGATTTAGAAATAAATTGTGGATAAAATATATATAATAAATGTTTTCTGTTCCTGAACGATAAATTTAGAAGTGTTTATGATTTCTAAAGCGAATAATTTACAGTAAATTTTTTTTAATTACAAGTCGAATTATGAGAATTCTTTCTTTCTTTCCTTCGTTTTTGATTTCTTTGATTGAAATTTCTTGTATTTAATTATCTTTAATAATGATGGATTGAAATTAGAATTATGTAATTTTTTTTCCCCAAATAGAATTCTTGTTAAAGTTACCGTGTTCAATTATTTTTAATAGTTATAAATAGGGAATTTGAATTATATTGTCTGTATTTTTAAATGAGGTGTCTTGATTGAAATTTATATTAAGAAATTCTCATTTATCGTTGAAATTTATGGCTGTGCATCGAGGTAAATATTTGTATGAAATTTAATTTACATTTATTATACGTAGACTAATTAAACAATCTGGAAATTAATTTTCTGCAATATTAAATTATTTAATATGAAATTGTATTTTAATCTAGAAATGTGTGTCATTTGAAATTTCAAATAATGGTTTAAAAAAAATTCCAGAAATCAAAATTTGTTAAAATTTTATTTTCTGACGAACTGAATACTCTTTGAAAGACAAACAATTTTGAATATTCTAAGAGTATTTTATTTTTGTCAATAAACATTCTGTTATTTGAGAAATTATGATAATTTTCAAAAAAACGTACCACGCATAAATAAATATACAAAAATTAATTTTCATTACATTCGATCAACTTTATATTTTATTATATTTAATTAAAGGAGGATCGGTTATCAATAAAATATATCTCCAACGAGAAACATTTTATCGAGTAAATATAATTAGAATTACTTCCATTTAATTACAATTATTAATAACCAACAAAATTAATTATTAATAAAATATCGTATTTAACAATTCAATTAATAACACGAATCATTGAATAGGATAATAGTGACTGCATATTTCATTTAATATTTTACTATTTTCTGTTCTAAATTATTTTAATTACTTTAACATTTTACGTTAAATCAAAATATAGAATAAAATAGAATATATTCTTAACATTTCTCCCTAATATTTTGCATATGATTCAATCTATCTGTTTCTAATTTAGCAACTTTAATAACCAACAGATGCAGATTTTTATAAAGTTCAACAAGCATTAATTCTTCTGTTTTATTATAATCGATAATTATTTTTCCAGGATTAAATCAATTATATGTTACACCAAATTTTCAACGACACTTAATCCCAACGATCAGCAACCAGAGATAAAAATCTCTTCAGACGCTATGACCATTTTCAGGAACAGTGGATATATATCAGATATCATAGACAAGCGTCGTAAAATAAATCCTACAATCGTGTTCATCTAAGCGTATTATCCAAGAGATAGTGTGTACATCATTCTTTTCAACTCGCGATAATAACCCCAAATACTTCTCTTCTCTGGTGCAACATAATGTTTGGTACACATTGACGTTAGGGGAGCAACGTGTCGGTTGTAAGTAAAATAAATAGTCCTCTTGGGAAGGATGCTTTCGTTTCAGTCACGAAAAGCATTTTCGTATTTTTGTATTTCCTTCTAACTAATGACGATTGGAAATTGGTTGGAAAGCTTAAGGTGTTGACGTTTACTCATTTCGAAAATTCTTAAAGATTTAATTACAAGATTGTACAAGTATTGAATAATGTCATTTTATTATTAATATAATTTTACAAATTTTAATTCGCAAAATAATAACACTTTTTATACTTTATTTCACAATGTATAAATTTATTGTGAAATAAATTAATTATTGATTAATCTTTGCCTGATGAATCAAAATGGATCTTGACTATCCAATTATTAAGATCTGAACAGTGATTAATAATTACTTTTAAAAATATGTAAAATTATCATTCTCAACTCTTTCTCTTCGAATCAAATGAAGGTTTGACAAATAGATAAAAAAAATTCATCTCTAAATTATCCTTACGATGTGAAAATTGGATTATAAATCAATTCGAGGATCGTTTACGATTTCAAAAGTTTCTTGACGATGATTTCCATCTCTATAAATCGGAAATAAGCTGAAAATAATAACGAAAATCGTCTTTCTGCAACGATCGAAATCGGTTGAACGTTGTTCCAATAAATTTTCGAATCGATGGAAATAATTTCACGTCAGATGCACCAGTCGTAGGACAATAGGACTCGTAAAGAAGTTCTGACAACTTTGTCTCAATAGATTATTGATTAATCATTTATTCGCCGTATTTTAGCAGTTAGTTTCATCGTATGGCACGGTAACGTATTGCACCCCTGAGGGTAATGACGATCGTTTAAGGGATATGTAACGGTGTCAATGCAATGGTTCGAAGCCAATGCACCTGAACTCTGAATTTATCACAAAGTCTTAATGTTTTTTTTTCTTCTTATAATTAATAATTTAACCAAGCCTTTGAGATTTAGCCTTTCTAATCTATAATAATATCTTTTACAACAAATTTAAATAGATCTTCGAATCATTGAAGATATTAGTTAAATAATAATAATATCATTATTATCGTGATATAAAAGGATGCATGAAAATTCATTTAGATTTAGTTTAGAACTAATTTTAAAAATTAATGTCTTTCAAAATTACAACAAATATATTTTATCAAAGAAACACTGATAACTGGAAACAAGAATATTGTACAATCTTTAAACCTTACATTCAAGTTTGGATTGTAGTTCATGGATGAAATACTCTGCAGAAGGTTGGAGGTGAGAAACAAGGATATTTGGACCGAGTGCTTTATTGTTGGTGTGAATGAAAAGTGCATCAGCCACTCGAGATTTACAACGTGCCTGAATATCTCCTAGGAATGTCTGAATCAAATGAAAGAAACAGAAAAATAGAAAGGAAAAGAAAGAAGAAAGGAAAAACAAAAAATGTGCTGACATATAGATAAATAGTTACACTTTTGATATGCAGCTTGTCTATTGTAATTAAAATTATAAATTTATAATTTCAAAAATTAATATTTAATTTTTTTTCCAAAAAAGTATCTCATT
>NW_006263373.1:64871-67686 GCF_000469605.1 Apis dorsata
ATATTTCCTTTTAAAAGAACATAATCATCACATCTTCTGCCTTTCTTTCTTCTCTCAATATTCAATACTCAATAAGATCTTTTTGTTTCTTTTAAAACAAAACATCACAATACCAAGAGACTTCTACATAATTTTTCCTACATAATTATTCATATTCAAACACCTTTGACATCACAGTTTTAATTTAAACTCAACAACGATATTCGAGTACCTTTTCCTTTTCCAGTATCAAATTCAATACAAAATCATTTTCTTTCTTTCAAAACAAAACATCAGAATACCAAGAGACTTATATATAATTTTTTCATACTCATACTCAAACACCTTTGATATCACAATTTTAATTCAAACTCAACAACGATATTCGAGTACCTTTTCCTTTTCCAGTATCAAATTCAATACAAAATCATTTTCTTTCTTTCAAAACAAAACATCACAATACCAAGAGACTTCTACAATTTATTCTTCTATAATTTTTTCATTATTCATTTCACTCAAACACCTTTGACATTACAATTTTAATTCAAACTCAACAACGATATTCGACCTTTTTCTTTTCCAGTATCAAATTCAATACAAAATCATTTTCTTTCTTTCAAAACAAAACATCACAATACCAAGAGACTTCTACAATTTATTCTTCTATAATTTTTTCATTATTCACACTCAAACACCTTTGACATCACAATTTTAATTCAAACTCAACAACGATATTCGACCTTTTTCTTTTCCAGTATCAAATTCAAGATTAATTTATCCTCCCATTTACCTTATGCAGACAGTTCCACCACGTGGCACAATATTCTACCGGTCCTCCAACTATGGAGGAGACACAGCCCAGTCCTTTGTCAGGCGGCCTATGCACCGTGAAGACGCATCGGGCATGCTCTGCATTTCTACGCCCTTGTCAGCCCTGCCGTTTGTGCGTCGCGGGAATATTGCACCCGTGCTGCGTCTGTTTTTGGACGTGATTGACGATTGTCAGTCTCGCTGTTTCACACCGACGAATTTACGAGGGTCCACTCTCTCTCCGGAATCAGAGAATCTCTCAAGAACCAGGAATTAATCGCCATTGCGCGTGTCATCTTTGGAAGAGGAATCTCTGGATCAGGAATTGTCATCGAGATATTAACGCGATATCGGTTCAATCAATGGCGGTAATTTTGATGGATGGCTTCGAAGATGGCGCCACGATCAATCTTTAGCACGATAAAGATGCAGATATTGACGAAAGAATTTTGAAATTATTCTTTTTAAACGTAGCTACAATTCTCTGTTAATTTTGTTAACAGATGATAATAATTTATAATTTTAAACACATTCGATAAGCAAGGATTTAATATGTTCCATGTTGTAAAAAAAGAGTGAGACTATTTATGGAAAATTTATTTAATTAAATTCAAGAAATTAGAATAGAAACTTTTTTTTTTGGAAGATAGTTTGTTCGATAGAAAATTGCGACGAGTTTATTAAAAAATTATTTTTTTATACATTGTAATGTTTCATAAATTTTATAGACTTCTAATATAGAAATACAGAGATTATTGTTTTATTCCGAGAATTCGTGCGCGTAATATGGAGTTGTAATTTATACGTTTGACAGAGTAATGTGTTAATTAAGGATTTCAGTTTCAGGATATATGATCGTATACGAGAGTATAGAAATTGAATTTTGTGAAATGAATATAGATATTTTGCTTGGCCTTTCATTATTCATTGTTCACTGTAATTTATGCGTTTCACGAAATAATTTGTTAATTAAGGATTCTAGGTTTCGATAGACGTTGATTGTGGATGTAAGCGTCAAGATTAAATTTTCCATGAATGTAAATTGTTCTACTTCTATTCTATTAATTCACAGGCGTGCGCGATAATATCTTCAAATGTGTACGTAACTGTGCACGTACAATCAATCTCAAATATACCGTGTTGAAGTTTCCAAATTCAAATTTCGATAATAACTGGCACGAAAACGTCAAATAAACGTAAAGTTGTAATCCTCGCGATACTAAATATTCAACAAATGTATACGAAAATATATATATATATATATTTTATCATTGGTAAAATAAATTTTCAAATTAACCAAATCATTTAAAATTATTTACCATGGAGAAATATCGAAATAATATATCGATTGATATTTTTTTCCCTTTTAAATTTTAATATTTATGTAAATTAAATAAATTTATATTTAGCATGATGAAATATACATTTTTCGAGAGTTGGCCCAAATGATCAGATTACGTGTCCCATGCATTAGTGCGTTGAATAATAACTGTAGTTTCGATAAGTAATTTCGAATGTATGGACAGGGATTTGGTTTAATGTAGCCAACACGTTGCTTGTTTGCTTCTAGTTTTCAGATTGAAACCTGCTCTCAATCTTGATAACACGTTGATCAATAATTAATTTTTGAATTGCTCGACGCAGATAGATAGAGATTTTAAGTAATATCAGATTGTTTCTGATTTTCGAAATTGATCCCCCGTTTAATTAATAACACTTTAATCAATAGAATTAAAAACTTGATTATTTCTAAATCTTTACAAAATTAAACGTTTAATCATATAAATTTCCTTTTGTTGAATATATTTTTTCCAATAATTGATTCTTATCGTTTTAAATATTATATATTTATCTTCTCTTCGATAACATCGTTCTTTCCCGAAATCCTGAATAAATCGTAAGAAAAATGGAGAAATAAGCTCACCTTGACGTGAGGGCGTCGCTCCACTCGGTTTCGACCGTGATACGAGGCTCGCCGTTCACGTCGTTCTCCGAATGAGGCGACGTAACTACTGGCTGGCTACCA
>NW_006263373.1:67838-68332 GCF_000469605.1 Apis dorsata
ACCAAGCCACTGTGCCAAGGTCGTGAGGCCCTTGAGACATGAGGCAGGTGAGGGTGAGAAGACTGCCGGTTTTCACGTAAATATCCGCTTGCCCGTTTATTCTGGCTCGTGCCTCTGCAAACAAAAATATATTTCTTCATTAGCTTACGTTCAATCATTTACTTCCTTAATATTAACAAATTTCTTCCCTCTTATTATAATATTCGTTCCTTTGGATAAAAACGAACGTATGTTCATTCCACGTTATATATATGCAATTTCTACAAATAATTTATAAATAATTTGAATGTATTTTATTATTCAAAAAATAAAACAGATTTCTTTAAGTCACATTGATAAAAGAAATTTTATATTTGAGATAAAAATTTCTATTCCGTAATAGACTCACCCTGTAAACACAAATAAATAATTAACCCTCTATGAAAAAGCACTCAATCATTTACTTCCTTAATATTAACAAATTTCTTCCCTCTTATTATAATATTCGTTCCTTT